>NC_091954.1:8314478-8379478 GCF_031021105.1 Erythrolamprus reginae
ATGAATTCAGTAGAATAGAATAGAATAAGAATAGAATAAGAATAGAATAAGAATAGAATACGAATAGAATAGAATAAGAATAGAATAAGAATAGAATAAGAATAGAATAAGAATAGAATAAGAATAGAATAGAATAAGAATAGAATAAGAATAGAATAAGAATAAGAATAAGAATAGAATAGAATTCTTTATTGGCCAAGTGTGATTGGACACACAAGGAATTTGTCTTGGTGCAGATGCTCTCAGTGTACTTAAAAGGAAATATAGATTTGTCAAGAATCATGAGTACAACACTTAATGATTGTCACATTAGCAATGAAGAAGTAATTAATATTAATAAAGATCTTAGGATATAAGCAATAAGTTATAGACCTACAGTCCTAAGTGAGAGGAAAAGGGTGATAGGAATGGTGAGAAAAAAACTAGAAGAAATAGAAGTGCAGACTTAGTAAAAAGTCTGACAGTGTTGAGGGAATTATTTGTTTAGCAGAGTGATGGTGTTCGGGAAAAACCTGTCCTTGTGTCTAGTTGTCTTGGTGTGCAGTGTTCTGTAGCCACATTTTGAGGGTTGGAGTTGAAACAGTTTGCATCCAGGATGCAAAGTGTCAGTAAATATTTTCACCGCCCTCTTTTTGACCTGTGCAGTATACAGGTCCTCGATGGAAGGCAGGTTGGCAGCCATTGTTTTTTCTGCAGTTCTGATTCTCCTCTGAAGTCTGTGTCGGTCCTGTTGGGTTGCAGCACCAAACCAGACAGTTGTAGAGGTGCAGATGACAGACTCAATGATTCCTCTGTAGAACTGGATCAGCAGCTCCTTGGGCAGTTTGAGCTCCCTGAGCTGGCGCAGAAAGAACATTCTTTGTTGTGCTTTTTTGATGTTGGGTGACCATTTTAGGTCTTGAGATACGATAGAACCTAGAAATTTGAAGGTATCTACTGTTGATACTGTGTTGTTTAGTACCAGTACGGTAAAGGACGGTGCACCAGCAGTGATTGCTGTGTTCCATGTGCAACTTCAGGTCTCTTGAGTGCGTGCACGCACATGTGTCCCACATGAAGCACATTCTGAAGCACCGAGATGGCTTGTAGTTTTTCATGATTAAATGTTGTTATTATTATCAATACAACACAACGAACGAGATCACTATGCTGTCCAATTGCCCCTCCTATATCTTTTCTTTTATATCTTTTCTTCCATTCATATATCTTTTCCTCTATTAATAATAATAATTAATTTAATAATTTATTAGATTTGTATGCCACCCCTCTCCGAAGACTCGGGGCGGCTCACAACACGATAAAAACAGTATTATACAGGCACAAATCTAATATTAAAAAAAAAAAACCTAAAAACCCTATCATAATTAAAAACCAAACAGCACATACATACGAAACATAAATTATAATAAGCCTGGGGGAAAGGTGTCTCAAATCCCCCATGCCTGGCGGTATAGGTGGGTCTTAAGTAGTTTACGGAAGACAAAGAGGGTGGGAGCAATTCTAATCTCCGGGGGGAGTTGATTCCAGAGGGCCGGGGCTGCCACAGAGAAGGCTCTTCCTCTGGGGCCCTCCAGACGACATTGTTTTGTCGACGGGACCCGGAGAAGGCCAACTCTGTGGGACCTTATTCTTCATTGACGTATTCGATTCTCATATCTTTTCTTCGATCCTTTCCCTAATATTTATTACCACATGTTTTTATTCTCTTTAACTTTCGATTTGTATTGGACAATGGGATGGAAGGCACACTAGAGCACTTATGCTTGCCCCTTACTGACCGCTAAGGAACCTGGTGAGGTCAATCATGGATAGTCTAAGGCAGCGGTTCCCAAACTACGGCCCGCGGGCCGGATGCAGCCGTAGTCTTTTAACCGGCCCGCGGCAGCACACGAGATTTTACCGATCGATATAATAAGAGGGAGAAATAGAGAAGGAGAAAGAAATGAAGAGGAGAGATAGAAAGGGAGAGAGAGAAAGGGAGAAATAGAGGGAGGGGGAGACAGAGAAAGTGTGAGAGATACAAAGAGGGAGAGTTAGAAAGAGAGTGAGTGAGAGAAAGAGAGAAGGGAGAGAGAAAGAAAGAGAAAGAGGGAGAGATAGGGAGAGAGAGAGAAAGGAAGAGGGAGAGATGGAAAGAGAGAGAGAGAAAGAGAAAATGAGAAAATGATGGAGGGAAAGAATGAGGGAGAGGAAAATGAAACAAATGAGAGAAAAAGAAGAGGGAAGAGAGAAGTGGAGAGGAAGGAGGGAGGGAAGGAAGGAAGGAGAAATGGGGTTTGTTGATTTAAGTTTAAATTTACTTGTTAATAAAGAAGTATAAATTTCTTTATTACTGAATTATTAATTACTTAATTACTTATTACTTCTTTTTTATTTTAAATATTGTATTTGTTCCCATTTTGTTTTTTACTTTAAATAAGGTATGTGCAGCGTGCATAGGGATTTGTTCATAGGGGTTTTTTATAGTCCGGCCCTCCAACAGTCTGAGGGACAGTGAACTGGCGCCCTGTGTAAAAAGTTTGGGGACCCCTGGTCTAAGGGAAACTCGATTGCTAAAGTCATATTTTTCACAGTCAAGTTTGGAGCGGTTGATATTAAGTTTGGACCTGTTGCGTGCTCTTGTGTTATTGCGGTTGAAGCTGAAGTAGTCGTTGACTGGCAGGAGGTTGCAGCATATGATCTTGTGGGCAATACAGTGATCCCTCTATTATCGCGAGGGTTCCGTTCCAAGACCCCTCGCGATAATCGATTTTTCGGGATGTAGGGTTGCGGAAGTAAAAACACCATCTGCGCATGCGTGCCCTTTTTTTTTCTATGGCTGCGCATGCGTAGATGGTGGAGTTTGCGTTCCCCGCCGCCCACGCAAAGGGGAAACCCAATTCGGCTCCTCGCTGCTGCTGCGCTACTGAGCAGATCAGCTGCTGGGCGGCCGAAGGAACCTTCCCTGGGTCTTCCCGGCCGCCCACGCAAAGGGGAAACCCCGGCTCCTCGCTGATGCCCGCCGCTCGCCCGCCCGCCAGCAAGAGGGGGAAGACCCAGGGAAGGTTCCTTCGGCCGCCCAGCAGCTGATCTGCTCGGCGCAGCAGCAGCGAGCAGACGAAGATCTGGGTTTCCCAGCCGCCCACGCAAAGGGGAAACCCCGGCTCCTCACTGATGCCCCCGCTCGCTCGCCCGCCCGCCGCCCGCCAGCAAGAGGGGGAGAGATAGAGAAAGAGAGAGAAGGAAAGAAAGAGATGAGAGAGGGAGGAAGAGAGTGTGAGAGAGGAAGAAGCAAGAGAGAGAAAGAGAGAAAGAAAGATGAGAAAGGAAGGAAGAGAGTGACGTCATCGGGTGGAAAAATCACGATATAGCGTTTCGCAAAGATCGAGATCGCGAAACTCGAGGGATCACTGTACTTAGATATGCACCAGTGGCCTGCCCCATCGAAGAGACAGCATTTGGTCCCAGGAAAAATGGGTTGTCAGCTCCTAATGCTTGCAGATTTTTTTCCAACCACTTTGCTCAACAGCTCAGAAGCTTAATTTTGTTGCTCTTCCCGTCTCTTTCCTCACCCAAAGTTTATTTTGCGCTGTCACTTAAGAGGAAGAAGTGGTTTTCCTGCCTTAGTTCTATCCCTCGTCCACAGCTGATGTGCAGGTCTTGAAAGTTGCTCAGTTCGTGCCCCTGCTTCGGCTGATAACGCTGATAAGACTTTTCATCCTTCAGAGCAGTGAAGGGATGCAATTTTTTTACTACTACACTGTGAGCGAGGTTATTATGTGGGTGTGGCTTGCCGGCCATGTGACCAGGTGGAAGTGACTTGGCGATCATGTGACCAGGGGGTGGATTAAAGGTCATGTGACTGGCTTAAAGGTGGCCAACTTGATGCCACTCACTTCAAGGGTTTGGGCTAGGATGCCTGGCCTCTCCTCGCCCCAAAGAGATACAATTTCCCTATCTATTTACTATTACTGAACATCCAAAATATACTATTTAATTCTATGTATGTATGTATGTATGTATGTATGTATGTATGTATGTATGTATGTATTTATGTATTTATGTATTTATGTATTTTTGTATTTATTTACATATTTATTTATGTATTTACTTATTTACTTATTTACTTATTTACTTTACTTACTTACTTATTTATTAATTATATTTGTATGCCGCCCCTCTCCGTAGACTTATACCATATTACACACAGGCATACAAAAATAAACATTATCTTCTACAGTGTTTCCCAACCTTGGCAACTTGAAGGTATTTGGACTTCAACTCCCAGAATTCCCCAGCCAGCAAATGCTGGCTGGGGAATTCTGGGATTTGAAGTCCAGATATCTTCAAGTTGCCAAGGTTGGGAAACACTGATCTACTATATAAACTGTATGTGTATGTACACACACACACACACATATAGCTCTTCTAAAATTATACACATTCAACCTCATTTACTGCGATAGGAAAAATATACCCAGAGCCAGAAGGGGGGGAAAAAAGAAAAAAAATTCAAAATTTTTCTAATGTACCTGTACCCATCACTGCTTCAAATGAGAGAAGTTCTCAAACTCACCAGGGTATTTTGCAAATGGAAAAACTTCTGGGAAGCATGTTTAAAACGAAGTAGGAAGCATCTAAACGAAGTAGGAAGCATCTATTTTCAGTTTCCGCCTGACTTGAGAATGAACGATGCACTCATCGAAGGATAATATAAAATAATATAATATAAAATATGTCCTTTGATAGCAATCATAAAGCAGTTCGGGCTATTCTTTTATCTTCCTTCATTGTTGTCTGTGTTACAGAAGTTGTCATGTTCTGTGTGGAAAAATGGGAAATTGCCCACCAAGTCTTTGTAAGACAAGGCGAATGGGGCAATCCTTGTGAATTTTAAAAAGAGAGTTTGTGATTTTTCTGGAAAAGAAAAAACTTTATTTTTTCTTTTCAGTGGAAGGTTCAGTGGGGAGTTCTATGTGAGCCTAGATTACTCTATATCGACTCCATCCTGCATAGAAAAGCGGGATGAACGTAAACACCCAAGTGACTACTACAAATTATTATTATTATTACTACAAACTGTTTCAACTCCTACCTTCAAAACGTCGCTACAGAGCACTGCACACCAAGACAACTAGACACAAGAACAGTTTTCCCCCGAACACCATCGCTCTGCTAAAACAATTCCCTCAACACTGGCAAACTTTTTACTAAGTCTACACTTTTATTTCTACTATTTTTTTTCTCATCGTTCCTGTTGTGGTTAGCTCTGGTCCAGCTCCTGCCCCAAGGAATGTGCAGGTGGATGTGGGGGAAACATCCACATGCCGCAGGCCTTTTGCTCCCGATGGAATCTGCCGACGAAGCCTCCTCTGACCAAGGAAGCATGAGTGACAGGGAAGAGAGGAGTTTGGCAGACAGCCCGGGAGGAGAACAATCATCTGTATCATCCTTGTATTCTGAACAAGAATTAATGACACATCCACGAATGCGTAGAGTGATGCATAGGAGACAACAACTGAAGGATTATTACAAGAGAAAATGAGGCCACCTGTGGTTGGGTGGGGCTGCTGTAATTAGTGCTACAGATAAAAAGAACAGCGTGCTGGTTTAGCCTTGTGGAAGTTTATCTGATTCATTGTTTCGTCAAGATCGTGGTTTGTGTGCTGTTCAAGAGTGTGTGTGGACTCTCTGGACTTGAGAATTGGACTCAATTTCCCAGTTATTGGATTGCATTTAAAGTGTGCCTTGTGTGTACCGGAAAATCCCTTTGACATTTAAAAAGGGAGCTGTTTCTGTTTTTCTGTTTATAAAAACTTTTGGGTTTTCCTTTTATCGTGTGGTGTGTGTCTTCCTGGATTAATTACCCTGTAATTACAGGCGGTTGAAACACACCGGGAGAACAATTCCTATCACCCATTTCCTCCCACTTAGAACTGTATGACTGTAACTTGTTGCTTGTATCCTAAAATTTTTGCTAATATTGACTGATTCTTCATTGCTTATTTGACCCCTATGACAATCATTAAGTGTTCTACCACATGATTCTATCTTGACAAATCTATATTTTATTTTATGTACACCGAGAGCATCTGCACCAAGACAAATTCCTTGTGTGTCCAATCACACTTGGCCCATAAAGAATTCTCTTCTATTCAAATTATACTTGGTCTCCCCCAGGTGGACAATGGACAAACTGCTGCTTCTAATGGAGGAAAGAACATTGCCAGAAAATGATGGCTAACCTGAAGTTTAAGAAATATGGAAATCCTATTGAAGAGTTGTATGACCTAGTAACACCAATTGTGATTAATATGAATAATAGAAAGGGTTGTATCTTTGGCATTATTTGCTTTCAATGTGCTACATCTTGTATTAGTGGAGAATTAGTAGGATACGTCGCTCATTTCTCATTGCAAACTCCTTATTATTTATTTATTTATTCATTCATTCATTTATTCATTCATTCATTTATTCATTCATTCATTCATTCATTCATTCATTCATTCAATTCTAATGTCCAGAGAGTCCACACACAGTCTTGAACAGCAAAATCACAATCTTGACAAAACTATGAATCAGATAAACTTCCACGAGGCTAAACGAGCATGCTGCTCTTTTATCTGTAGCACTAATTGCAGCAGCCCCACCCAACCACAGGTGGACTCACTTATCTCCTGTAATAATCCTTCAGTTGTTCTCTCCTATGCATCACTCTACGCATGCGTGGATGTGTCATAAATTCTTGTTCAGAAGCCAGGGATGATAAGGATGATTGATCTACTCCTGGGCTGTCTGCCAAACTCCCCTCTTCCAAGTCACCCCCACCTTCTTCTTCTTCCGAGGAAACTTCACTACCTGACTCTGTCGGCAATAAAACAGGCCTCTGACATGTTGATGTTTCCCCTGCATCCACCTCCACATTCCTTGGGGCAGGAGATGGGCCACAGCCAACCACAACAGCAGGGAATTCTGCTTTCTAACTAATCTAAATCGTGTGGCGAGGCTGTTCACCCCACCCCTCGCTGTTCTATTTACCTCTGCGGACTCTGATGACTTCTGTTGTTGTTGGCTTCAGGCCAGCTCCTGGTTTAGAAACATAGAAACATAGAAGACTGACGTCAGAAAAAGAACTCATGGTCCATCCAGCCTGCCCTTATAATATTTCCTGTATTTTATTTTAGGATGGATATACGTTTATCCCAGGCATGTTTAAATTCAGTTCCTGTGGATTTACCAACCACGTCTGCTGGAAGTTTGTTCCAAGCATCTACTACTCTTTCAGTCAAATAATATTTTCCCACATTACTTCTAATCTTTTCCCCAACTAACTTCAGATTGTGCCCCCTTGTTCTTGTGTTCACTTTCCTATTAAAAACACTTCCCTCCTGAATCTTATTTAACTCTTTAACATATTTAAATGTTTCGATCATGTCCCTCCCTTTTCCTTCTGTCCTCCAGACTATACAGATTGAGTTCATGAAGTCTTTCCTGATACGTTTTATGCTTAAGACCTTCCACCATTCTTGTCTTTGGACCCGTTCAGTTTTATCCATATCTTTTTGTAGGGGAGGTCTCCAGAACTGAACACAGTATTCCAAATGTGGTCTCACCAGCGCTCTGTATAGTGGGATCACAATCTCCCTCTTCCTGCTTGTTATACCTCTATCTATACAGCCAAGCATTCTACTTGCTTTTGACTCCGAGGAGCTGGGACCGTCCGATCACAGAAGACCTGTCTGGCTTGATGAGGAATTAGACAGTGAACCAGAAGGAGAAAGGGCAGACTATATTGTAATGGAGTGCATGGGAATTGCTTTCTAACATAGAGATCCCCCAATCATGGCACCGGACCAGATTATCTCCGGGACCACCTTCTGCCGCATGAATCCCAGCGACCGGTTAGGTCTCACAGAGTTGGCCTTCTCCGGGTCCCGTCGACTAAGCAATGTCGTTTGGCGGGACCCAGGAGAAGAACCTTCTCTGTGGCGGCCCCGACCCTCTGGAACCAGCTCCCCCCAGATATCAGAGTTGCCCCCACCCTCCTTGCCTTTTGCAAGCTCCTTAAAACCCACCTCTGTCGTCAGGCATGGGGGAATTGAGATATTCCCTTCCCCCTAGGCTCATAGAATTTATACATGGTATGCTTGTATGTATGAGCAGTGTTCCCTCTAACTTTTTTTGGGGGTGGGCGGAAAAGTATAGTGTCTGAGCGGCAGTCCCTTCGGGACTGGGCGGCACAAATATAATAAACAAACAAACAAACAAACAAATAAATAAATAAAAAACCCACCCTGTTTTGCCTCAGAGAATTTCAAAATAAAATACAGTACTGTGTGTCTATAACAGTGAGCTCATAATAGGGCAACTCGATCAATATCAAAATGCCACTTAAATAGTTGAGCTAGTTTCAAACTAGATTTTGATTTTCTTTCTCTCTTCCTTACTCCCATTCTTTTTCTTTCTCTTTTCCTTCCTCTCTTTTTTCTATCTGTTTCTCTCTCTTCCTCTCTTCCTCTCTCTCTCCTTCCCTCTCACTCTTTCCCTCTCGGCTTCTGGGCAGGTTTGGAAAACTCTGAGTTGATGATGATTTTTAAGTGAGCGATTGCTCACTGCTCAGCTTAGAGGGAACTATGTGTATGAGTGGTTCTTTAAATTGGGGTTTTTTAGATTGTTTTTAATATTAGATTTGTTTATATTGTTTTTTTATATTGTTGTTAGCCGCCCCGAGTCTTCGGAGAGGGGCGGCATACAAATCAAATCAAATCAAATCAATCAATAAATAAATAAATCCGCAGACCAGCACTGTTCCACAACATGTCAGAATCCAGGCCACGCAAACAAGTGAATCCCCATCCATGGGATGCAGGCAGCTTGCAAAACCACAGCCTTTCCAGGCCACAGAAAAATCTCTCCCCACGGAATTGGTTCTTGGTCCATGGAAGGTTGGTGGCCACTTTTCTGACCCAATGAACGCTGACTCAAGATAAATTGCCTGAGACGGAGAAATTGTATATCCCCCACTTTCATTGATCACTTCATTACTGTCTTCTGGTGGTGGAATAGCTTGATCCTACAAGAATGGTGGAAGGTCTTAAGCTGCAATTCTTGGCTACAAGAATGGTGGAAGGTCTTAAGCATAAAACGTATCAGGAAAGACTTAATGAACTCAATCTGTATAGTCTGGAGGACAGAAGGAAAAGGGGGGACATGATCGAACACATTTAAATATGTTAAAGGGTAAATAAGGTCCAGGAGGGAAGTGTTTTTAATAGGAAAGTGAACACAAGAACAAGGGGACACAATCTGAAGTTAGTTGGGGGAAAGATTAAAAGCAACATGAGAAAATATTATTTTACTGAAAGGGTAGTAGATCCTTGGAACAAACGTGGTTGGTAAATCCACAGTAACTGAATTTAAATATGCCTGGGATAAACATATATCCATTGTAAGATAAAATACAGGATAGATAGATAGATAGATAGATAGATAGATAGATAGATAGATAGATAGTATAAGGGCAGACTAGATGGACCATGAGGTCTTTTTCTGCCGTCAATTTTCTATGTTTCTATCCTACCAGAAGAGCACCCCAAAGAAGACACAAACAACTGTCTTATTAACAGGGAATTTTATTGGTTGTTCCAACCTGTAATATATATATATATTAATAATAAGTTAAATAAAGTAAAAATATTAAATAACAAGGGGACCAGCCCCCATACAAATGATCTGTTCATTGAATAAAAGAATATTATAAAAAGCTAATACTATATACAGTATATATATAAGTCACAGAAAACAAGTAAATCACCAAACTATACATTAAAAAAACATTTTATGTGACGACTCATGTGGGTCAAATTCCAGCCATGTTCCGGTTATGTTTAAGACTCAGAAGAGATGGTAAATACATTTGGAAATGGGGACATTTATGGAATTATTCCTGAGAATACATTTGACCTTATAACTGTATTACCAACCGACATCGTTTTTTGCCATTGCAAAGACTTTTGAGCATCCCGTTAAATTTCCATGTGCAAGCCATGTGCATGAGCAAAGTACATGCGTAAAAGGTCATGCGCGTGCTCCCATTTGCGAACCGGTAGGGAAGATAAGTGAATACAACCTCTGGCTGTTTCTCTCTTTAGCTCAGCGGGTGTTAAATGTTTATTTCATGTGCCTTGTTCTACTGAACATTGGTGGAATTTGACGCGTAATAAAACGTAGCCCGTTTGATGCTAAACAATTACACAGCCAGATCTCTCATGAAGAGAGGGACCAAGAATTCACAGATGGAGGAGGCTGAAGTACAGTGTGGATTTAACCGACATTGAATACAACATTCTTGCATGGTGAATTTATAGCAGGGAAATGTAACTCTGAACATTATAATATAATCAGGCTTTAAAGCAAAATGTCTAGTGCATTTCTGACCTTTTAAAACAAAAGTAATACCAGAAATAATTTGAGTTTAAGTTCAAAATCAACCATTGCTCGAATTAATTTCAACTGAAGCACTTTCTTATGGATTACGTTCTTGCCTCAATTTTTTAAAAATTCTTAATAATAATAATTTATTAGTTTTGTATGCCGCTCCTGTCCGAGGACTAAGGTGTTCCGCTTCCTGTCTTATTGAGCATGAATGGCTTAGCCAAATTTTTTATATGAACCTAAAAACTTTCTGCTATTTTAGAAAAGAAGGGCCCGCTTGCTTAGAGAAATAATGAAAAATAATCTTGGAGTTTTAATATCATCAGTAGCGCATAGTGTTGTGGTTGGCTCTGGCCCAGCTCCTGCCCCAAGGAATGTGGAGGTGGGTTTGGGGGATGTGTTTCCCTGTTCAAGACTGTGTGAGGACTTTCTGGACTTATTTGGACTCAATTTCCCAGTTACTGGGTGAGAAATTGGATTGCATTTAACCTGTGCCTTGTGTGTACCAGAAAATCCCTTTGAAATTTAAAAAGGGAGTTTTTTCTGCTTTCCTGTTGGTAAAGACTTTTGGTTTTCCTTCTATCGTGTGGTGTGTGTCTTTTTGGACTACAGTAGTCCCTCGCTATATCGCGCTTCACCCACCACGGCTTCACTTCATTGCGGGTTTTGAAGTCAGCGTTGGCACAGATACGGCACTTAGAAGTTTGGAAGGGCAGTGTAGTGAAGACCCGCCAAATGTCTCCCCCTGCTGTTAGCCAAGGACATGACAGGCAGGACAAGCCAACTAGCCCGCGGCTGGGCGAATGATGAGCGGGGCGGGGACTGAGCTCCGGCGGAGGCCCGTCCCCTTGTTCAACCCTCCTCGCCAGTGCCAAGAAAGCAGCCTTTGGAGGCGCGCTTAGTGGTTGGCGGCGGCAGCGGTGTGCTTGGGGTTGTAGAAAGAGCTGGGAAGGAGGAGAAATTCCCCATCGCGGATTTCACCTATCGCGGCCGGGTCTGGAACTTAACACCAGGGATAGGTGAGGGACTACTGTAATTACCCTGTAATTACGGGCGGTTAGGACACGCCGGCAGAACACATAGGTATTCCCAACATTTTTTTTACCACATTGCAATAACTTCAACTTGTATATGGCACAAAAACATGAGGATGAAAAAAATATTCTTGGGTGAGCCCTAAAATGGATCATTTGCTTAAAACCTTAGTTTATCTCCAAGATAGTTGGGAAGATGCTAACAAAAATTAAATGAAAATTAAAATAATTTTTTTTTTTAAAAAGGAAGATGCTAACAAACAGGTGCCAAGACTGGATCACATGTAAAACACAGAATAAAATCTATCGGTAATTTTTTTAATGTTATTGTTGTATCTACACTACTATTTTCATAGAAACTGGAATGTCAATAACGACTGAGGAATGATGTACACTGCTCAAAAAAAAAAAAGGGAACACTTAAACAACACAATATAACTCCAAGTAAATCAAACTTCTGTGAAATCCAACTGTCCACTTAGGAAGCAACACGGATTGACAATCAATTTCACCTGCTGTTGTGCACATTCAACTTTGTACAGAACCAAATATTCAATGAGAATATTTCATTCATTTAGATCTAGGATGTGTTCTTTGAGTGTTCCCTTTATTTTTTTCAGCAGTATACAGTAGTACCTCTAGATACGAGTTTAATTCATTCCAGAACGTAGAACAACTCATATCTGGAACAAATGGCTTTAGACTTTGTTTTTCCCCTCCGAGATAACCAGAAGCAAGGATTCTTGCGCCACCTAGTGGACGCTCGGCTCGTATCCCGAATTTGAGCTCGGGTCTGGAACAGAAATTTCTCTCCCCTCGTGGCTCGTAACTTGGAATACTCGCAAGTGGAGCAGCTCATATCTAGAGGTACTACTGTATTTTTAACTCAGTATTGTGTCAGATTGCGTTTTCATTTTTTTAAAAAAGGCAGCTAAATATATTAAATATAGCAGATATCAGACTGATGGTGCAACCCCAGTTAAAAGTCTTTTAAATTTCATTCCAATAAAATACTGCAATATTTTAAAATAATGTCAAATTGCACCTTTCTGTACAACAGCGCAGGCTGTAAGTTAATTGTTGATTTTAAAAACTTACTAAAATCTTTTTTTTTAAAAAAACAAGCCACTAAGATTGTATAACGCCAACTCTTCTCAGGGAAGTGACTTCAATCCCACTTCAATGCCTTATTTAAGAGTTAAGTAGCGTGGTTCGGCATGGGATATAGTTTTTGTATTGTTCCCAGCAATGCGTTGAGCATCTCCCCCTCGCCAAAGAGAAATTTCCTGAACTTTAACAAATGAATCCCACAAGACCTTGAAAAGAACCATCAACTCCCAGGCATGCAGGGCTGGGCATTTCAACACCTGCAAAAATGTGGCTCAAATTCCACACGTCTGACATCATGGCTAACACCAAGCCAAGGAAAACGTGTCCCCTCTCCCCTTTTCATTTCGGGGGGTAGAAACTCTTTAAATGGATTCTGTTCATGTGGGAGTCAATCCAAGGGATGTATCTGCTGACTCTGGTGTACACGCCGGGCTTCCTTTCCTTCGCACAGCCGTCTCCCCAGCTGACGATCCCGTAGAGGACCATCCGATCGTTGGACATGCAGGTCAGGGGGCCACCAGAATCTCCCTGGAGAAAAAAACAAGCAAGACGGAAGGTTATCAGCAGAAGAAGGTAGCACTGTTTGAAAGGACAATTTCAATTGTGGTTTCTTGTGTTTGCAGCAGTGATTTTGTTGTGGCTTGTTGGCTGTTGGCCACTCCAGCATGATAATATGTGACAAAATCCATCCATCCATCATCTATCTATTCTATTCTATTCTATTCTATTCTATTCTATTCTATTCTATCTATCTATCTATCTATCTATCTATCTATCTATCTATCTATCTATCTATCTATCTATCTATCTATCTATCTATGTAGATTGTTCTGAGTTCGGGTTTTGCCCCGTGTAATATTTTGAGTGTCTATGCGACGTTTCGGTGAAATCACATTCACCATCATCAGGCTGAAGTTTCAAGCTTCGTGCTGTTGTAAATATGGAATGTTTGCAACTGCCATTTCTTCCTTGTATATAGTGTTAGGGGTGGAGATTTGGTTTGAATGTAGCAAATAGATTGGGTGGCTATGTTTTAGTGATCTGATTGGTTGGTGGAATCATAATTACTTGAAGGATTGACATGGTGATTATTATGAAGTGTTTTTTTGTTTAAGGCTGGTTTCCAAATCTCTGGTAGGCGGGACGTATCATCCCTTTTATTCATGCAGAGGGGGTGTTTCTCAATCTCTATAGCTTCTAAAGTAATTCTTCTATATAAATTTTCTGTTTTGGAAAGTAATTTAGTTTTTTCAAAGTCAATTTCGTGCCCTGTTTTTTTAATGTGCTGGACAAGGGAGGAAGTCTTTTCTTCTTTTTTAACTGCATTCTTATGTTTTGCAATGCGTGCACTTACTCTTTGATCTATCTATCTATCTATCTATCTATCTATCTATCTATCTATCTATCTATCTATCTATCTATCCATCCATCCAGTCTTGTCTGTCTGTCTGTCTGTCATCTATATCTATCTATCTTTCTGTCTGTCTGTCTGTCTGTCTGTTCGTCCGTCCGTCCATCCATCTACCTACCTACTACCTACCCACCCACCCACCCACCTACCTACCCACCCACCCACCTACCCACCCACCTACCTATCTATATATCCATCCATCCATCTCCCGCCCTTCTCCGAGGACTCAGGGCGGCTTACCGCATATAAAAGAAACAATGTAATACAATGTCCTAAATCCAATTAATCTAAAATCCCCAATTATTAAAGTCAGGCATCCCCACTCAGACCACAAACATACATAGCCTAGGAAGGTCCATGACGGCTTGCACGGCTGTATTATGTTCCACCCATCCCAGATTAGGCAATTTTAGCATAATACAAGTTCTACTCTGCGTAGCCTTCTTCGCGCCAGAGTAATTCAGCAGTTAGATTAGATTAGATTTATTGGATTTATATGCCGCCCCTCTCCACAAACTCTGGGCGGCTCACAACAAAGTAAAAACAATACATAATAGCAAATCCAATACCCACCAATCCAATGACAATTTTAAGCTAAAAATTTCATAAAAAACAAGCCCAGAATATTAAAAAAAAAAGCACACAATCAATCTAACACCAAAACAACATGGGCAAGGGGGAGATGTTTTAGTTCCCCCATGCCTGACGGCAGAGGCGGGTTTTAAGGAATTTGCGAAAGGCAAGGAGGGTGGGGGCAATCCTAATCTCAGGGGGGAACTGGTTCCAGAGGGTCGGAGCCGCCACAGAGAAGGCTCTTCCCCTGGGTCCCGCCAGACGACATTGTTTAGTTGACGGGACCCGGAGAAGGCCAACTCTGTGGGACCAAACAGGTCGCTGGGATTCGTGCAGCAGAAGGCGGTCCCGGAGATATTCTGGTCCGGTGCCATGAAGGGCTTTATAGGTCATAACCAACACTTTGAATTGTGACCGGAAACTAATCGGCAACCAATGCAGACTGCGGAGTGTTGGAGTGATATGGGCATACTTAGAGAAGCCCATAATTGCTCTTGCAGCTGCATTCTGCATGATCTGAAGTTTCCGAACACTTTTCAAAGGTAGCCCCATGTAGAGAGCGTTACAGTAGTCGAGCCTCGAGGTGATGAGGACATGAGTGACTGTGAGCAATGACTCCCGGTCCAAATAGGGCCGCAACTGGCGCACCAGGCGAACCTGGGCAAACGCCCCCCTCGCCACTGCTGAAAGATGTTTCTCTAATGTGAGCTGTGGATCGAGGAGGACGCCCAAGTTGCGGACCCTCTCTGAGGGGGTCAATAATTCCCCCCCCCAGGGTAATGGATGGACAGATAGAATTGTCCTTGGGAAGCAAGACCCACAGCCACTCCGTCTTGTCTGGATTGAGTTTGAGTTTGTTGACACCCGTCCAGGCCCCAACAGCCTCCAGGCACCGGCACATCACTTCCACTACTTCGTTGACTGGGCAAATGCGTAAAGGTTCTCTAAGCAAACTTACGCTGCACGAGTCAGATTTCCACGCCGAGTCTGAAGCACAGAGCATGTTCTCATTCACCTTGTGACCCTCGTAGTATATTTTACACATGGGCTGGGATATTAATTGTACGGAGGCTGATTTCAGTACTCGCGAGTAGTAAATGGCCGCTGTAAAGACAAAACAGGGGAAAAAAATTGGTGTGAGACAAAATGGATGCCAACTTTTTTTTTACGTCAGAGAAAACAGAAGGGAATGAGGATCCCCACATGCCCAAACCTTGCTTGTTGTTGTGAGTGGTCCTCGGCCAACTCTGGTAATGATAGATTCTTTATAGGTCATAACCAACACTTTCAATTGTGACCGGAAACTGATCGGCAACCAATGCAGACTGCGGAGTGTTGGTGTAACATGGGCATTTTTGGGAAAGCCCACGATAGCTCTCGCAGCCGCATTCTGCACGATCTGAAGTTTCCGAACACTCTTCAAAGGTAGCCCCATGTAGAGAGCCATAATCACTCAATCAACACTCCACTTATTTCTCATGCATCGCAGGGGAAGAGCCTTCTCTGTGGTGGCCCCAGCCCTCTGGAACCAACTCCCCCCAGAGATTAGAACTGCCCCCACCCTCCTTGCCTTTCGTAAACAACTTAAAACCCCCTAGGCCTTTACAATTCTATGCATGGTATGTATGTATGTATGTTTGGTTTTTATATTAATTGATTTTTAATCATCAATACCAAATTACTATTGTACACTGTTTTATTGTCGCTGTTAGCCGCCCCGAGTCTCTGGAGAGGGGCGGCATACAAATCCAATAAATAAATAAATAAATAAATAAATAAATATAAAAACAGGTGGAGTTTCAACTGGTGGCCCCCATCGTGTCTACTCTGAGATGCCTGAAGGAAGGGAAAAACCCCGCTCTTACTTTTGTTTTGTTTTCCATAGCCAGAAACTTCGCAGTGGAAATGGTCTCCCAGCCTTAAATTCTCCGGGGGCAAACAGATGGTTTTGACAATGTCCGACTCTCTTGCACATTGGCCAGTAGAGGACCTGATCTTTATTAAGGCTAAAAGAAGAGAGAAGGGGGGAAAAAAATGAATATTGCAAAACTGTAAAAAAGTTTCCTTTAATTATTTATTCTGACGGGAAAAAAATTATCACCTATCCCACCGCTTTCCCAAATAATTTCATAGATTTTAGTCTGCACATGTATTAACTCAAATTTATCTGTTGATAAATTTATTTCCAAAGTTAAATTATAAAACCCAAATCTTTGGCCTTCCCTTCACTTCAATATAAACTTTTTTCAATATCCTTATTCAAACTTACAGCACCATTTGCTATTACACCTCATCTATTTGCTTTCACCCATCTATTAAATTTTATTACATGTGTTTTCAACTCTCATGCATCCTGATTGATTTCTTAAATATTTCTTGGTTCTCAAAACGTTTGACTGTACAGTGGTACCTCGACATACGAGTTTAATTCGTTCCAGACCCGAGCTCGTAAGTCGATCAACTCGCATCTCGATCGAATGCCTTTAGACCAGTGATTTTCAACCTTTTTTGAGCCGCGGCACATTTTTTACATTTACAAAATCCTGGGGCACACCACCAACCAAAATGACACAAAATGACACCCTAAGACACTCTCCTCTCTTTTTCCATCCCTGTCTCTTCCCCACCATTGTGTGTGTGTGTGTGTGTGTGTGTGTGTATACACACTCTTGAACCATTTCCAAAAACAGGTGAGGGCTGGGTTTTTTTCTCTCTCTTATTCTTTGGGTGCTTTTTATCATATGCTTTAAATCAAGAGTCACTTCTCTCTCTCTTTTGTTTCTCTCTCTTTCCTCTCATTCTCTGTCTCAATCATTTTCTCGTTTCTCTTTTTTCCTCCCCTTTTTGCTCATTTCTCTCTCTCTCCCTTCCTCTCCTTTTCTCTCTCTCTCTCTTGCTTTCTTTCTCTCTCTCCTCTTGCCTTCTTTCTCTCTCACTCTTGCTTTCTCTCTTTCTCTCTTTTCTTTCTCTCTTGCTCGGGTGTCGAACAGAAATTCCGCTCGCGTCATGGCTCGTAACTTGGAATACTCGCATGTGGAGCAGCTTGTATCTAGAGGTACTACTGTACTGAGATTAATGTTAATATTCTCAAAAATGTTGCTAGTGAATAAACCTCTCACTAGTTGGGAGAAGAGTTTGTAGTCACACTTTTTCTAAATTGTTATTTGTGGTGACTATTCCCCACAACCCCCAGGGTGTGGACATAAAAATGGAAACACCTGACTTTTTGGCATCATAATGTTTGACCATGTTCAAATCAATCAAAACTTGACATATTTTAATGTTTTTTAAAATTTCCTTTTATTTGATATGTTTTTTTAAACTACCTTTAAAAAAAAAAGAAATTTAAATGTTTCCATTTATTTGTCCACCCCCTGCATTTCAGCATGAGAATCAAACCATAAAGTTTTGCGCTGGACAGAAAGACAATGCAAAAGGCCCCTTACCGATATCATTATTATAATCTCTGTTGTGATGTGAAAACCCCTCGTGAATGATAAGCCTTTCGACGCTAAATTCTTGATCGTTTGCGTTGCTGACGTTCGTGGCAGATCTGCCCAGCCTAATTATGAGCCTGGATGTATCGGAGCCACTATTAAAAAAAAAAGGCAAATAAGATACAAATTTCAGAGGGATTCCCACCAAGCAACGTTGGACACATACTATTTGCAAAAACACACAAAATTGTGTGCGCTTCATAAAATTCAGCTCGAAGACAAAGAGCTAAGTTATTTCTAGCTATTCTTGGGTTAGTCTTTGCCCAGTTTCTCATCTCCATCCCAAGTCAACCTAACCAGGGGATAAAATAATGTGCTGAACCTAACCAGACTAAGGACGCTAGCCAGACAAATATCTGGTAAGCAGATTCTTTTCCCTATTTTCCTTCCCAAAAAACTAAGGTGTATCTTATACTCCGGTGCGTCTTATACTTCAAAAATACAGTGCAGTGGTACCTCTACGTACGAACTTAATTCGTTCCATGACCAGGTTCTTAAGTAGAAAGGTTTGTAAGAAGAAGCAATGTAAAAGCAAATAATGCGTGCGACTGGGGAAACCACAGGGAGGGTGGAGGCCCTGTTTCCTCTCAGGAGATTCCTAGAGAGGCCCCACGGAGGCTTCTCCCCCGCCTTTTCCGGCCCTGTTTCCGCCCAGGAGTTTCCTAGAGAGGCCCCACGGAGGCTTTTCCCCACCTTTTCCAGCCCTTTTTCCTCCCAGGAGACTCCTAGAGAGGCCCCACGGAGGCTTCTCCCCGCTTTTTCCGGCCCTGTTTCCTCCCAGGAGACTCCTAGAGAAGCCCCATGGAGGCTTCTCCCCGCCTTTTCGGGCCCTGTTTCCTCCCAGGAGACTCCTAGAGAGGCCCCACGGAGGCTTCTCCCCAACTTTTCTAGCCCTGTTTCCTCCCAGGAGACTCCTAGAGTGGCCCCATGGAGGCTTTTTCCCGCCTTTTCTGGCCCTGTTTCCTCCCAGGAGATTCCTAGAGAGGCCCCACGGAGGCTTCCCCCCCACCTTTTCTGGCCCTGGTTTTTCCCAGGAGTTTCCTAGAGAGGCCCTATGGAGGCTTTTCCCGCCCTGTTTCCTCCCAGGAGACTCCTAGAGAGGACTCACGGAGGCTTCTCCCTGCCTTTTCGGGCCCTGTTTCCTCCTAGGAGATTCCTAGAGAGGCCCCATGGAGGCTTCTTCCCGCCTTTTCTGGCCCTGTTTCCTCCCAGGAGATTCTTAGAGAGGCTCCACGGAGGCTTCTCCCTGCCTTTTCTGGCCCTGTTTCCTCCCAGGAGATTCTTAGAGAGGCTCCACGGAGGCTTCTCCCTGCCTTTTCTGGCCCTGTTTCCTCCCAGGAGATTCTTAGAGAGGCTCCACGGAGGCTTCCCCCCCACCTTTTCTGGCTCTGGTTCCTCCCAGGAGTTTCCAAGAGAGGCCCCACGGAGGCTTCTCCCCGCTTTTTCCAGCCCTGTTTCCTCCCAGGAGACTCCTAAAGAGGCCCCACGGAGGCTTCTCCCTGCCTTTTCCCGTTACAGTTTTGGAAGCTCAGGGTTTGTAAGTGGAAAATGGTTCCTGAGGCAAGAAAATCTTGAACATCTGGTTCCTATCTAGAAAAGTTCGTAAGTAGAGGCGTTTGTAGGTAGAGGTACCACTGTTATTATTTCTGCATAAACCCTGGGAGATTATTTTATACCAACCAGATGACGCCCTCTCCTTTCAATGCTGTAGAAGCTGACACTATCCAAATAACTGACTTAGCAATGAACACGAGGCAAAGGATGTTTGGGTGGGGTACATACACGCTCGAGAAGCAATGTGCTGCTGTAAGGACCCAGCAGGGGTCAATGAGGCTGCCACCACAAAAAAACTGATTTCCTCTGGCGTGGAAAATGGTGGCAATCCAAGGCTGGAACTCAATAGGGGCCATCTGTCCACCCACGATCTTGTAGTTCCTGCTTTTCCTCTGGCCACACGTCCTGCCTATGAAACGAAAAGAAAGCAACGGAACCATTCCTCAAATGTTTGCTCCAATGACAACAGGCAAGGCTTCTGCCCTCATTACTGTATTTTTCAGAGTATAAGACACACCTTTATTCTCTCTAAAAAAGGATCAAAACTTGGATGCGTCTTATATACCAAATGTAGCACCACCCTTTGCCCTCTGCCTCCCAGCAATTTACCTCCTTGCAGCAAACAGAACCGAGCCTGAAACTCCTAATAAATAACTGGATTTCTTTGGAAGCTTGGCTCGAGGCTCATGATTTAATTAGGGCATCTGTCAAAACCTTGACAGCACACTATTCTCAATCTGTTCTTATCTGGCATATTCTTTTGGAAATCTTGCATCCAAAAATTGTTACATAATAGTTCAGGTGTCACAATAGTTTCACCAGTGGTACCTCTACCTACAAACATCTCTACTTACGAGCCTCTACTTTTCTAGATAAGAACCGTATGTTCAAGATTTTTTTGCCTCTTCTCAAGAACCATTTTCCACTTAAAAACCCCAGCCTTCGAAACTGTAACTGGAAAAGGCAGGAAGAAGCCTCCGTGGGGCCTCTCTAGGAATCTCCTGGGAGGAAACAGGGCCGAAAAGGCGGGGTGAAGCCTCCATGGGGCCTCTCTAGGAATTTCCTGGGAGGAAACAGGGCCAGAAAAGGCAGGGTGAAGCCTCCGTGGGGCCACTCGAGGAATCTCCTGGGAGGAAACAGGGTCGGAAAAGGCGGGGAGAAACCTCCCTGGGGCCTCTCTAGGAATCTCTAGGGAGGAAACAGGGCCAGAAAAGGCAGGGAGAAGCCTCCGTGGGGCCACTCGAGGAATCTCCTGGGAGGAAACAGGGCCGGAAAAGGCAGGGAGAAGCCTCCGTGGGGCCTCTCTAGGAATCTCCTGGGAGGAAACAGGGGCAGAAAAGGCAGGGAGAAGCCTCTGTGGGGCCTTTCTAGGAATCTCCTGGGAGGAAACAGGGCCAGAAAAGGCAGGGAGAAGCCTCCATGGGGCCACTCGAGGAATCTCCTGGGAGGAAACAGGGTCGGAAAAGGCGGGGAGAAACCTCCCTGGGGCCTCTCTAGGAATCTCTAGGGAGGAAACAGGGCGGGAAAAGGCAGGGAGAAGCCTCCGTGGGGCCTCTCTAGGAATATCCTGGGAGGAAACAGAGCCTCCACCCTCCCTGTGGTTTCCCCAATCGCACGCATTATTTGCTTTTACATTGATTCCTATGTAAAAGTTCATAAGTAGAGGTACCACTGTAGAGGGAAATAGATGTCCCACATCTTTGTTGCAGGCCTTTTTCTAATGCAGCCTAGAACTGCATTAGCCCTTCTAGCAGCTGAGGCTCTCGGCCTCCGCTTCGCGTCTGTGACCTCATCACATCCTTTTGCGATGCAACGTTTCCAAATGACAAATCCTCTATCTTCTATCTGCGATCCTTCCTACATGCAACACCCTATCCTTTCCCCTATTAAATTGCTCCTCTTAGCTCCCTCTTGTGCCAAGTTTCAAGAACTGCAGATTTCAAATAGAATATGCCAAGCTGACCTAATTAACATCTCTTCAATCACCAATTTTGGGTCTCATCATTATCTATGTAACAACTTACCGATTTGACATGGAGGTATGTCACAAGATGTCACAGAATTGCGAAACTCCTTCCGAACATAACACCATGGCTTAGAACGGCCATCTGGATTCCTAGAAGACCATAAAACATCTTCATAGAAACATAGAAGATTGATGGCAGAAAAAGACCTCACGGTCCATCTGGTCTGCCCTTATACTATTTCTTGTATTTTATCTTAGGATGGATATATGTTTTATCCCAGGCATGTTTAAATTCAGTTACTGTGGATTTACCGACCAGGTCTGCTTGGAAGTTTGTTCCAAGCATCTACTACTCTTTCAGTATATTAATCTTCAGAGAGGGGCGGCATACAAATCTAATAAATAATAATAATAAATAATAATAGAAACATAGAAACATAGAAGACTGACGGCAGAAAAAGACCTCATGGTCCATCTAGTTTGCCCTTATACTATTTCCTGTATTTTATCTTACAATGGATCTATGTTTATCCCAGGCATGTTTAAATTCAGTTACTGTGGATTTACCAACCATGTCTGCTGGAAGTTTGTTCCAAGGATCTACTACTCTTTCAGTAAAATAATATTTTCTCATGTTGCTTTTGATCTTTCCCCCAACTAACTTCAGATTGTGTCCCCTTGTTCTTGTGTTCACTTTCCTATTAAAAACACTTCCCTCCTGGACCTTATTTAACCCTTTAACATATTTAAATGTTTTGATCATAATAATAATAATAATAATAATAATAATAATAATAATAATAATTTTCTCACGTTACTTCTAATCTTTCCCCCAGCTAACCTCAGATTGTGCCCCCTTGTTCTTGTGTTCACTTTCCTATTGAAAATACTTCTCTCCTGAACCTTATTTAACTCTTTAACATATTTAAATGTTTCGATCATGTCCCCCCTTTTCCTTCTGTCCTCCAGACTATACAGATGGAGTTCATTAAGTCTTTCCTGATATGTTTTATGCTTAAGACCTTCCACCATTCTTGCAGCCCGTCTTTGGACCCGTTCAATTTTGTCAATATCTTTTTGTAGGTGAGGTCTCCAGAACGGGACACAGTATTATTCCAAATGTGGTCTCACCAGCGCTCTATACAGCGGGATCACTGTCTCCCTCTTCCTGCTTGTTATACCTCTAGCTATGCAGCCAAGCATTCTACTTGCTTTCCCTACCGCCTGACTGCACTGTTCACCCATTTTGAGACTGTTCATAAAGATTAACACTCTGAAAGATCAGAAATGATCTCTAAGATTCATATTAAAGGTTTCTTACAACATTAACCCGGCAAGAACTTCATATACCATATTTTTGGGAGTACATGACACACATTTTTCTGCCCTAAAAACCCTTTGCTGTTGTGAGCCGCCCCGAGTCTGCAGAGAGGGGCGGCATACAAATCTAATAAATAATAATAAATAATAAAAATAAAAATAAATTGAGAAACGCTGCACTACCAGTTCACAGAATTAGGCCAAACTGGGAGCAACCCACCACTGCCTCATCCGAATGTCTAAATGGGACTGTGGAAGGCAAGAAACACAACCCTAGTTGGAAAGGGTCACAGATTGTATACAAACATAGAAACATAGAAGTCTGACGGCAGAAAAAGACCTCATGGTCCATCTAGTCTGCCCTTATACTATTTCCTGTATTTTATCTTAGGATGGATCTATGTTTATCCCAGGCATGTTTAAATTAAGTTACTGTGGATTTATCTACCACGTCTGCTGGAAGTTTGTTCCAAGGATCTACTACTCTTTCAGTGAAATAATATTTTCTCGTGTTGCTTTTGATCTTTCCCCCAACTAACTTCAGATTGTGTCCCCTTGTTCTTGTGTTCACTTTCCTATCAAAAACACTTCCCTCCTGAACCTTTATTATTATTATTATTATTATTATTATTATTATTATTATTATTTATTTATTTATTTATTTATTTATTTATTTATTTATTGGATTTATATGCCGCCCCCCTCTGAAGACTCGGGGCGGCTAACAGCAATCATAAAACAGTGTACAATAATAATCGAATACTAAAAACGAATTAAAAACCCCTTAATATATTAAAAAACCCAAACCAAACATACAAACATACCATGCATAAAATTGTAAAGGCCTAGGGGGAAAAGGAATTTTAATTCCCCCATGCCTGGCGGCAGAGGTGGGTTTTAAGTAGCTTATGAAAGGCAAGGAGGGTGGGGGCAATTCTAATCTCTGGGGGGAGTTGGTTCCAGAGGGCCGGGGCCGCCACAGAGAAGGCTCTTCCCCTAGGTCCCGCCAAGCGACATTGTTTAGTTGAATGTTTCGATCATGTCCCCCTTTTCCCTTCTGTCCTCCAGACTCTACAGATTGAGTTCATTAAGTCTTTCCTGATACGTTTTATGCTTAAGACCTTCCACCATTCTTGTCGCCCGTCTTTGGACCCGTTCAATTTTGTCAATCTCTTTTTGTAGGTGAGGTCTCCAGAACTGGACACAGTATTATTCCAAATGGGGTCTCACCAGCACTCTATATAAGGGGATCACAATCTCCCTCTTCCTGCTTGTTATACCTTTAGCTAACATTATTACCTAGCTAACATTGTTACCTAGCTAACATTATTACCTAGCTAACATATACTAACATTATTACCTGCAATAGTTGTGGCTGCCTAAGCCGAGCTCCAAGGCATCTTCCATGTGGGCGCTGTAGGGCCCCCGCTTGAGGAAGTAGGAGTCCCAAGGCAGACACCTTTCCCCATTCTCGGTCTGTGACTCAGTGCCTCTGTAGTCGGTGCCATCCCCGGTGTAACATCTGCTTTCAACATCTGAAGGAAACAAAAAGAGTCAACCCTGAGTCATGAATTGAAAGAGGAGTGCTGATTTCAGAACCAGCACAAGGAAGCTTCAATTCCCTCCCTTTAGGTCAGGGGCAGAGTTGGTATTCAGTAGGTTCTGACCCAGTTCTGGAGAATATTTCTCTTAAATAATTTTTAATCTTTTTCTCCAGTTTCCATTCTATATATTAATGCACCTACAGGGGGTGGACAAAGAAATGGAAACACTTGACTTTTGGGCATCATAATGTTTGAACATGTTCAAATCCATCAAAACTTGACATATTTTAATGTTTTTTCTTAATTTTGTTATTTGATATGTTTTTTTAAACTACTTTTTTTGTTTTTTACAGAAATTTAAGGAAATTGGTGATAACCTTCTAGAAATGGCAAACCTCTCTCAAACTTTCAAAGCGGCTCACAACAACAAAACAGTACAAATCCAATGATTAAAACAATTAAAAACCCTTAATGTAAAAAACTATCATACAGCTCATACAGGCCATGCATAAAACGGAACGGTCCATGGGAATCAATTTCCCCAAGCCTGACGACAGAGGTGGGTTTTAAGGAGATTGCGAAAGGCAAGGAGGTGGGGGCAATCCTAATCTCCGGGGGGGAGTTGATTCCAGAGGGTCGGGGCCGCCACAGAGAAGGCTCTTCCCCGGGGTCCTGCCAGACGACATTGTTTCGTCGATGGGACCCGGAGAAGGCCAACTTTGTGGGACCTAACCGGTCGCTGGGATTCGTTTGGCAGAAGGCGGTCCTGGAGATATTCTGGTAGGATGCCATGAAGGGTTTTTTAGGACAGTGATTTTCAACCTTTTTTGAGCCGCGGCACATTTTGTACATTTTAAAATCCTAGGGCACACCACCAACCAAAATGACACCCTAAGACACACTATCTTTTTCTATCCTTCTCCTCCCCACCCTTGTGTGTGTATACACACTCTTGAACCATTTCCCAAAACAGGTGAGGGCTAGGGGTTTTTTCTCTCTTATTCTTTGGGTGCTTTTTATCATATGCTTTAAATCAAGAATCACTTCTCTCTCTTTTGTTTCTCTCTCTTTCCTCTCATTCTCTGTCTCAATCATTTTCTCATTTCTCTTTTTTCCTCCCCTTTTTGCTCATTTCTCTCTCTCTCTCCCTTTCTCTCCTTTTCTCTCTCTCTCCTCTTGCTTTATCTCTCTCTCACTCTTGCTTTCTCTGTTTCTCTCTTTTCTTTATCTCTCTTGCTTTCTCTCACACACTCTTTCTCTCTCTCTCTCTTGCTTTCTTTCTCTCTCTTTCTCTCTCTCTTGCTTTCTTTCTCTCTCTCTCTTACTCTCTCAGCAAAAAGTTGCGAGACCGTAACCTGAACCTCCTTCTTCACGGCACACCTGACCATGTTTCGCGGCACACTGGTTGAAAAACACTGTTTTAGGATATAAGTGATCCCTGCTTTAGGTCATCGTAACAACCTCCTCCAACCACAATAGGTTTTCACAACCACAAAGGAGGGTGCCACAGGGCCAGTGTTCCCTCTAATTTTTGGGGGGAGTGGGTGGAAAAGTATAGTGTCTGAGCGGCAGTCCCTTTGGGACTGGGCGGCACAGAAATAATAAATAAATAAATAAATAAATAAACAAACAAACAAACAAATAAAAAACCCACCCTGTTTTGCCTCAGAGAATTTCAAAATAAAATACTGTACTGTGTGTCTATAACAGTGAGGTCATAATAGGGCAACTCTATCAATATCAAAATGCCACTTAAATAGTTGAGCTAGTTTCAAACTAGATTTTGATTTTCTTTCTCTCTTCCTTACTCCCATTCTTTTTCTTTCTCTTTTCCTTCCTCTCTTTTTTCTATCTGTTTCTCTCTCTTCCTCTCTTCCTCTCTCTCTCCTTCCCTCTCACTCTTTCCCTCTCGGCTTCTGGGCAGGTTTGGAAAACTCTGAGTTGATGATGATTTTTAAGTGAGCGATTTGTCACTGCTCAGCTTAGAGGGAACTATGCACAGGGCTGTGGGAAAGTACAAAGATTGTGTCTCTGGAAAGCCAGATTATCTTATCCAAACAGTTCTCCCAACTGAAGAAATGATAATGAATAAATAAATGGTGAAAAAGTACCTATCTCACAGTGGTCTCCTTCGTAACCTTCAGGGCAAAAGCAGGACTTAATTTGAGAAAACAGACCGTAGGTCAAGCAAGTTCCTCCATTCAAACATCCACAACCTGCTAATCGAGAGATTTGAAAAAAAATTAATGTGTAGTATGCGTTATGTAGAATAGAATAGAATTCTTTATTGGCCAAGTGTGATTGGACACACAAAGAATTTGTCTTGTTATTTTAGATTCTAACTATTAGATTTGTCATTATATATTGTTTTTATCATTGCTGTAAGCCGCCCCGAGCTTACGGAGAGGGGCGGCATACAAATCTAATAAATAATAATAATAAATAATAATAGAAACATAGAAACATAGAAGACTGACGGCAGAAAAAGACCTCATGGTCCATCTAGTTTGCCCTTATACTATTTCCTGTATTTTATCTTACAATGGATCTATGTTTATCCCAGGCATGTTTAAATTCAGTTACTGTGGATTTACCAACCATGTCTGCTGGAAGTTTGTTCCAAGGATCTACTACTCTTTCAATGAAATAATATTTCCTCACGTTGCTTTTGATCTTTCCCCCAACTAACTTCAGATTGTGTCCCCTTGTTCTTGTGTTCACTTTCCTATTAAAAACACTTCCCTCCTGGACCTTATTTAACCCTTTAACATATTTAAATGTTTTGATCATATTAATAATAATAATAATAATAATAATAATAATAATAATAATATGATCTCAGTGTACATAAAAGAAAATATAGATTTGTCAAGAATCATGTGGTACATGAAGAAACAATCCATTTTAATAAAAATCTTAAGATACAAGCAACAAGTTACAGTCAGACAGTCATAAGTGGACTGGTTTTTTTTGGCTTTTCCTAGGCTCCAAAGCTTTTCCAGGTGCCTGTGGAGGGCAAAAACGGCGCCTAGAAAGACTCTGGAGCAGTGGATCTCAACCTTTCTAATGCCGCGACCCCTTAATACAGTTCCTCATTGGTGGTGACCCCCAACCATAAGTCTAGCGCCAATTCTCCCAACAGAGCTTTGAGCTGATTGGCAGGAAGGTCAGAGAGATAAACCCGCCCCCCTATAAATGCCTAATTGGTCAGGTTGTAAAAATATGTTCCAAGGCGCCAGAATAGAAGCTTTAGTTCCTAACGCTGTGGGAAATTTGTATTTTCCTATGGCCTCGGTCGACCCGTGAAATGGCCATGCGATCCCCAAAGGCGTCCCGACCCCCAGATTGAGAACCACTGCTCTGGAGTCTAGGAAGTGCAAAAAACAGGCAAGACATTGTGTCTTGGGAACGGAGTGGGTGGGTGCACTTATGTGCAGAGGGCACATGGATTTATTCATTTATTGTATTTATATTCCGCTCATTTGACAACGGACTCAGAGCGGCTAACAAATGGGATAAATACAATAGTATTAAAATACAATCAAAAATACGTAAATAAGTCAGTGATATAATAACAATTAATAATATCTTAAAAAGAACCATACACACACACACAGCAGTCAATCTAATTCCAGGCCTGCCGGAAAAGGGAGATAAGTGTGAATCTCTGGGAGCAGTTGATTCCATAGGGTCAGAGCCACCACAGAGAAGGCTCTTCCCCGAGGTCACGCCAACTATGGGTGTGAGCAAGTGCATGTGACCCCCGCACGCTCCCCCGTGTTTGGCACGCGAACCAAAAAAAGGTTCGCTATCACTGGTTTATAGGCTGGATCCAGTCTGCGGGATTTATTTATTATTAGATTTATTTTTATTTTGCTTAGATCTGCCCCCATGGGGCCATGCCGGAAACAGCCTGCGTTTTCGGCAGCGAAAACGGAACTCGGGAGGGCCGTGCACGGGCTTCAGGATGTCCAGTTGGCCACGT
The DNA here is from genome assembly GCF_031021105.1 of Erythrolamprus reginae. Taxonomy (NCBI): domain Eukaryota; kingdom Metazoa; phylum Chordata; class Lepidosauria; order Squamata; family Dipsadidae; genus Erythrolamprus; species Erythrolamprus reginae. Next base: position 8,342,886 of record NC_091954.1, read on the forward strand.
CCACCCCAGCCAAGACCCTCCCCATCCAAAATCAAACACAACTCTGATGTGGCCTTTAATAAAATCAAGTTTGACACCCCTGGACACAAAATGCCCCGCCCCACCCTGCCATTAAAATTGCTGCTCTTTAGAGGTTAAGGACCAAAACCCGTGGCAGCAATTTGTAATTTGCTACTTGACCAAACCGTAGCAGTCTTTAAAAGTTAACAACAACAAAAAAAAAGCAGTAAAAAGTTTATTATTACCTTTGTAGTCATATTTAATAGTCCTTGGCAGCTTCTGTTGTCTGTGCCAGTAAGCCTAAAACAGAAGAACATCTATAAGCACATACATGGATTAACCTATTAGCAACTGTTTTCTTATTTGATCCAGCTACAAAACAGGACTTTGTTTTTTCTCATGAAAACTCTGAATCCCATTTATTTTCTACAATGAGAATAATTCAGGAAGAGTTACTGGTAGATGTTAGCATAGATACCTCTCCATATGTTGATTTCCCCAACTGCATTATTAATAATTTAAAAATGACTGCCTACTGATGGAGAAATCAAATTAAACTCTATTTAAAACATGTAATGTATTAAAATTTATTTGATTAAATGTAGCTCCTTACAAAAGGTTGGTACAGTTCTCGGCTCGGAAAGAAAGCTATGGGTTCTCAAACATCCGGTCACAATTCAAAGTGTTGGTTATAACCTTTAAAGCCCTACATGGCATTGGACCAGAATACCTCCGGAACCGCCTGCTACCGCACGAATACCAGCGGCCGATAAGGTCCCACAGAGTTGGCCTTCTCCGGGTCCCGTCGACAAAACAATGTCGTCTGGCGGGCCCCAGGGGAAGAGCCTTCTCTGTGGCGGCCCCGGCCCTTTGGAATCAACTTCCCCCGGAGATTAGAATTGCTCCCACCCTCCTTGTCTTCCGTAAACTACTTAAGACCCACCTATACCGCCAGGCATGGGGGATTTGAGACACCTTTCCCCCAGGCTTATAATTTATGTTTGGTATGTATGTGCTGTTTGGTTTTTAATTATGATAGGGTTTTTAGTTTTTTTAATATTAGATTTGTGCCTGTATAATACTGTTTTTATCGTGTTGTGAGCCGCCCCGAGTCTTCGGAGAGGGGCGGCATACAAATCTAATAAATTATTATTAATTATTATTATCTAGATTATTATTATATTTTTAGAAAGACAGAGCAGAAATCTATAGGCAGCATTCACAAATGCATCTACGATGATGTCCGATTACTAAAATAATTTTGTGAAGACATGTAGAGCAGAACTGAGAATTTTACAGTCCCCAGGCCACATCTGTCTCTCTTTGTTCAGCCCATGAAATTTGGTATATTTGGATAGACAAAAAGAAGAAAAACGAACCAACATGGAAGTGACTCTAATGAGAATACATAGGAACAGGAAAATTGGTAGGGATAAAAACACTTAGTATACAAAGGTGGAAGATAGTAAATGTGCTAATTAATTAAAATATATCTTACTCAATAGAAACAATTTAATATTACAGTGTTCCCTCGCTTTTCGCAGGGGATGCGTTTCGAGACCACCCGCGAAAGTTGAATTTCCGCGAAGTAGAGATGCGGAAGTAAATACACTATTTTTGGCTATGAACACTATCCCAAGCCTTCCCTTAACATGGTACGTTTGTGTGTATGTTTGGTTTTATAATAGGGGTTTTTAGTTGTTTTTATTATTGGATTGTACATGTTGTGTTTATTATTGTTGTTAGCCGCCCCGAGTCTGCGGAGAGGGGCGGCATACAAATCCAATAAATTATTATTAATTAATTAATTATTATTATTAAACCCCTAAATTACAATTTCCGATTCCCTTAGCAACCATTCAGATTATTACTCACCATGTTTATTTATTAAAGTTTATTAAAAAAAATATTTATTAAAGGCAGACGAAAGTTTGGCGATGACATATGACGTCATCGGGTGGGGAAAACCGTGGTATAGGGGAAAAACCCGCAAAGTGTTTTTTAATTAATATTTTTGAAAAACCGTGGTATAGACTTTTCGCGAAGTTCGAACCCACGAAAATCGAGGGAACACTGTATTTATTTATTGTATTTATTTATTTAATTGGATTTGTATGCCGCCCCTCTCCGAGGACTCGGGGCGGCTCACAGCATATACAAAAACAGAACAATAATATAAATCCAATTAATACTACCCTAAAAACAACCATTAAATTCAATTAAAAGAAAGTAAAACCTATCAAACCAATCATTCAACGCTCATACTTAAAACAATATTAAGCTGATAAGAACTCTAATACACCAAAAATGAGAAGGTAACTACGCTAAACGATATGAATAATTGCACGAAAAAAAGATTTAAATAAGAACTTGCTAGCCAAGAGAGAAAGGCAGCTTTCTCTCCTTTTTAAAAACATGTTAATTTTTATATGTTTTTGTATTTTTTTTGGCTTTCTTTTTTCCTTCACCTGCTGTTGTCATGTTGTTCTCTTTGATTTATATGCACATCTGTAAATATAAGGCTTGTTTACTTTGCTTTTAATCAATAAAAATCAAAGCCCTTCATGGCATCGGACCAGAATATCTCCGGGACAGCCTTCTGCCGCACGAATCCCATCGACCAGTTAGGTCCCACAGAGTTGGCCTTCTCCGGGTCCCGTCGACTAAACAATGTCATTTGGCAGGACCCAGGAGAAGAGCCTTCTCTGTGGTGGCCCTGCCCTCTGGAACCAGCTCCCCCAGATATCAGGGTTGCCCCCACTCTCCTTGCCTTTCGCAAGCTCCTTAAAACCCACCTCTGTCGTCAGGCATGGGGGAATTGAAATTTTTTTCTCCCTTCCCCCTAGGCTTATAGAATTTATACATGGTATGCTTGTTTGTATGATTGGTCTCTTAAATTGGGGTTTTTTAGATTACTTTTTAATATTAGATTTGTTACATTTTTTTCTTTATTGTTGTTAGCCGCCCCGAGTCTTCGGAGAGGGGCGGCATACAAATCTAAATACACTAAACTAAACTAATTTCTTTTAAAAAAAGAAAAGAAAATTTCTTTTATATTGAAGGCAACTGTTATTATTTTTTTTCAATTTATGTATGTCCATGCATGCCTTTCCCCAGCCCTGGTGAGTCACTTGCTGCTTTAGAATAAACCTATAACGTGGTTTAGCCCAGTTACAACATGTGCCAGCTCACTCACGCATCACCAAACAAAACGTGGTCTACGTTTAACAAGTGAACAGCCACAAGGAAGGGAAGAAAAAAAAAGGGCTAAAAATAAGTTTGGATCATGGGCAGACGCGGAAGCTTCGTATATATGCTCAAAAATGGAAGTGAGCGACAGCCATCGTGTGTTGTACCACTGGAGGGTTGCGCAACTTACCGAAGCTACCATCTCTGGGATGAATGGGCTCAGCATGACAAAGAGGATGGCTAGTGGATTCATTCCGTTAGGCAACAGGTTCCTATTTTCAGTGACTTCTTCTTTTTTGCTGAGAAAAAAAAGGAAAGAAAAGAATAAACTTTTGTCATTTGGGACAACCTTGGCTAAAGGCTTGGAGTGGTGGACTCAATTTATTTATGTATTTATTTATTTATTAGATTTGTATGCCACCCCTCTCCGTAGACTCGGGGCGGCTCACAACACAATAAAAACAGTTCCTGGCAAATCTAATAATTTACAATTGAAAATTGAAAATAGTTTAAAAAAACCATTTTTAAGCAGACATACCTACAAACATACCATACATAAATTATATAGGCCCGGGGGAGATATCTCAGTTCCCCCATGCCTGACGACAAAGGTGGGTTTTAAGGAGTTTGCGAAAGGCAAGGAGGGTAGGGGCAGTTCTAATCTCTGGGGGGAGCTGGTTCCAGAGAGTCGGGGCCGCCACAGAGAAGGCTCTTCCCCTGGGGCCCGCCAACCGACATTGTTTAGTTGATGGGACCCGGAGAAGGCCCACTCTGTGGGACCTAATCCGTCACTGGGATTCGTGCAGCAGAAGGCGGTCTCGGAGATATTCTGGTCCGATGCCATGAAGGGCTTTATAGGTCATAACCAACACTTTGAATTGTGACCGGAAACTGATCGGCAACCAATGCAGACTGCGGAGTGTTGGTGTAACATGGGCATACCTGGGGAAGCCCATGACTGCTCTCGCAGCTGCATTCTGCACGATCTGAAGTTTCCGAACACTTTTCAAAGGTAGCCCCATGTAGAGAGCGTTACAGTAGTCGAACCTCGAGGTGTTGAGGGCATGAGAGTCAATACGGCTTTTCTCTTTACCCATTTTGAACTTCAACACGAATTGGATCAGAAACAGTGTCAATTAAGAAAAGCAAGCCAACATATTCTTTATAAATTTCGTCACTGATACCAACCAAATCTTAGAAATAAAAAAAAGCAGCAATAGATTTGGGAAGGTGCCAGCCTATCCTTGCTTACATTCCTAAACTTTGGGAAAGTTTGGGCTAGCTATACACTGCTCAATTTTTTTTAAAAAAATTACATTTAAACAACACAATATAACTCCAAGTAAATCAAACTTCTGTGAAATCAAACTTCTGTGTAATCAAACAGGGTTGTTAGGAAGCAACACTGATTGACAATCAATTTCACCTGCCGTTGTGCACATTCAACTTTGTACAGAACAAAATATTCAATGAGAATATTTCATTCATTCAGATCTAGGTTGTTATTGGGAGTGTTCCCTTTATTTTTTTTGAGCAGTATATTTTATCCTCAGCATTATTATACTGTAAGGAAGAAATTCTAAGATCTATATAAGAAACGTGTTTGTTCAGGAGGAACTAAAAACAATTACACAATCTCACATGTTTCTCTCCCTGTAGGGATATTCATAACATATAAATCTTACTCTTGCTTCATCAATATCCCGGAAGAATATTGAACAACATTTTTGCATGATTTACTTTTTTTTTTTCCAGATTTTAATCTCTCAGCAATGCAAAATGTAGCAAAATCATTGTGCGGTGATAGTAAAACAACCCTGTAATCAATCCACTAGGTGCTCCTGTTCCACAATTTTTTGCAAATTTCTGAAGGTTTTTAAAAACCTGCAAATCCTGTTTATAGTGAGATGACAATGGAGGGAAAGATGGGCATATTATCAAAGTTAAAACTATCCGCAATCACAAAATACCACAATGTGTTAACTGGATATTTATTTATTTTATTTATTCTTTGTCCAATATACAATACATATGGAAGAGAATAGACATTAAGTAATACTGTATATATAACGATAAAAAGTAAAAAGAAGAGAAGTAGATGGGAGGGAGAGAATATATATGATATACAGTATATATAGATAAGGAGAGAATATGTATGATATATGAGATAAGGAAAGACAATTGGACAGGGGACGATAGGCACATCAGTGCACTTATATACGCACTTATATATTTATAAGTAATAAAAATAACAGGTTTGAGGGGCAATTTTTTTCTCTCCCATAATTCTTGAAATGCATTCCCCCCCCTGTATTTTAAAGATTGGGGGCTTTAGAAATTGGACTAGATAAAGCTTTTGCAAGTCGAACATTTTGAAGTAAGAATGCATGAACTGAATTACAGATTCGTGCTCCATTGATACTAAGACCTTAATCCCCCCCAAGTGACGATCTGATCTTTACAACTCCTGTGGTTATTTCATCTCTCAGCTTGTAGAGACCAAAGTACCATTTCCATTAGGTGTTAGGAAAACCAGCAAACACATCACTTATTTCCTTTTTGCCAGACCCATCCTTGAAAATGTCCAAAGATACTTCACCAGAAGAGCCCTTCATTCATCCACTCAAAATAGAATATAGCCTAGGAGACTAGACTTTCAATCCTGGACCTAGAAAGTTTAGAACTAAGACGCTTTAAACAAGATCTAAGTATTGCCAACAAGATCATATGCTGCAACGTCCTGCCTGTCGGCGACTACTTCAGCTTCAACCACAACGACACAAGAGCACACAACAGATTTAAACTTCATATTAACCGCTCCAAACCTGACTGTAAAAAAAATATGACTTCAGTAACCGAGTTGTCGAAGCGTGGAACTCATTACCGGACTCCGTAGTGTCATCCCCAAACCCCCAACACTTTACCCTTAGATTATCTACAGTTGACCTATTCAGATTCCTAAGAGGTCAGTAAGGGGCGAGTACAAGTGCACTAGAGTGCCTTCCGTTCCCTGTCCTATTGCTCTCCTATATCTCCTATATACTTTCCCCCTAGGCCTTCACAATTTTATGTATGTTTGTATGTATGATTGGTCTTTATATAATGGGTTTTTAACTGCTTTTTTAGTATTGGATTTTGTTGTACTGTTTTACTGCTGTTGTTAGCCGCCCCGAGTCTGCGGAGAAGGGCGGCATACAAATCCAATTAATAATAATAATAATAATAATAATAATAATAATAATAATAATAATAATAATAGTATAAACCGTAAGGATACAAGCAACAAGTTACAGTCATAGAGTCATAAGTGGGAAGAAATGGGTGATAGGGATGATGAGAAAAAAGGTGAGAACTCTACTCCTGAGTAAGGCAAGTGTAGATCATAGCTATCTAGAAGCCTTACTTTAGCCATAGTGCAAGCAGCGAGCTTTTTATAAGAAAGAATTCAAAGACACGTCAGATCAAATTGTGCTATTCTGGCAAGAACAGATGTGTCTTTTTGGCTTTATCCATCCTGAGTCAGGATTATCAGGAAGTATATAATTGTTGGAAGATCTCTGAATGATTTACAAGAGCTTAATAAGAGGGTTTCAACCTCTGTAGTAGTAATAATTAGTAATGCCTTTTTTTAAGCTGCTGAAAGATGAAGCCAGGAGAATTTGGCCGGGCACGGGTCTTAAGGTGCCTTGCTCTTCATCCTTGGAAGATGTGTACCTGCCTAAATTAATTTCATCTTTCAAGGAAGTGGTCTACATATGATGCTCAACTGCAGTGCGAGATTGCTGGGAGTCTTAGTATACCATTTTTGTCATTGTTGTTAGCCGCCCCGAGTCTACGGAGAGGGGCGGTATACATAGAAACATAGAAGACTGACGGCAGAAAAAGACCTCATGGTCCATCTAGTCTGCCCTTATACTATTTCCTGTATTTTATCTTGCAATGGATATATGTTTATCCCAGGCATGTTTAAATTCAGTGACTGTGGATTTACCAACCACGTCTGCTGGAAGTTTGTTCCAAGGATCTACTACTCTTTCAGTAAAATAATATTTTCTCATGTTGCCTTTGATCTTTCCCCCAACTAACTTCAGATTGTGTCCCCTTGTTCTTGTGTTCAATTTCCTATTAAAAACACTTCCCTCCTGAACCTTATTTAGCCCTTTAACATATTTAAATGTTTCGATCATGTCCCCCCTTTTCCTTCTGTCCTCCAGACTCTACAGATGGAGTTCATTCAGTCTTTCCTGATACGTTTTATGCTTAAGACCTTCCACCATTCTTGTAGCCCGTCTTTGGACCCGTTCAATTTTGTCAATATCTTTTTGTAGGTGAGGTCTCCAGAACTGAACACAGTACTCCAAATGTGGTCTCACCAGCGCTCTATATAAGGGGATCACAATCTCCCTCTTCCTGCTTGTTATGCCTCTAGCTATGCAGCCAAGCATCCTACTTGCTTTCCCTACCGCCCGACCGCACTGCTCACCCATTTTGAGACTGTCAGAAATCACTACCCCTAAATCCTTCTCTTCTGAAGTTTTTGCTAACACAGAACTGCCAATGCGATACTCAGATTGAGGATTCCTTTTCCCCCAAGTGCATTATTTTACATTTGGAAACATTAAACTGCATTTGGAAGCATTAAACATACAAATCCAATAAATGAATGAATGAATGAATGAATGAATGAATGAATGAATAAATCTGTGGCCTGCCTGTCCCAGCTCTATTGGGGGATCTAATAGATTCTGCAAATCTGAAATCAACTCACCTCCCACCCCTTCATTAAAATGATATTTATCTTTTTATCGGCATAATCCCCTCACCACTGTCAAACTATAAGGATGCATTACTATTAATCTAATCTTTCCTATCACCCATCTCCTCCCACTTAAGATTATGACTGTAACTTGTTGCTTGTATTCTTATGATTTATATTAACATTGTTTTCTGATTGATTGCTTATTTGTATCCTATGACAATCATTGATTATACCTCATGATTCTTGCAAATATATCTTTTATGTACACTGGGAGCATAGGCACCAAAGACATATTCCTTGTGTGACCAATCACACGTGGCCAATAAAGAATTCTATTCTATTCTATTCCTTATTCTATTCTATTCCTTAGTCTATTTCTATTCCTTAGTCTATTTCTATTTCTTATTCCTATTCCTATTCGATTCCTATTCTTTTTTTAAAGTTTTGTTTATTACTTTTCAAGTTTTAAAAACAACACTTCTATAGTTTAATACAGATCTATGCCCATTTTTTTCCATATTTGTTACATTTCTTATAATCACCTCTTTATAAGAACATTTATTACATTGCATTTTTATGTATCTCTCATTTTTTAATGTCCTTTCACATTTTATCCCGATCTTTTGTCTCTATTGCTTATCCAATTATACCCAATATTCCAAATCTCACAATATTCTGAGTTACTAATTCCGTTGATTATCATGGCCATCCTGTCTATTTCTGCACATCTAAAGATTTTGTCTATATTATTATTCTATTCCTACTCTATTCTTATTCTACATCCCAAAAGCTTCAAATACTCTTATTATGACATCAAGATCCTAATCAGATCACATCTTTTTACCTTCTTCAGTCAAACCCTTAACTCATATTGCTGTTAAAGGTTCCCCTTGCACATAGGTGGTAGTCGTTCCCAACTCTAGGGGGCGACGCTCATCAAAGCCAAAGAGCCAGTACTGACCAAAGATGTTCTCCATGGCCAAGTGGCCGGCATGACTAAACGCCGAAGACACAGGTAATGCTTTTACCTTCCTACCAAAGGTGGTCCCTATTTTTCTACTTGCATTTTTTACGTGATTTCTATTTTTGCAAAAGCTGGGATAAGTAACAGGAGCTCACCCCATTACGCAGCACTAGGGATTCGAACCACCAACCTTTCCAATCGATGAGCTCAGCGTCTTAGCCACTGAGCCACTAGGTCCCTATGTTGTTATTAAATCAGTGCGATTCCTAAAGAGTTCCTTCTCAGCTCCTGCAAGATCTTGTATGGTGCAGCTATGTCCAACTCCCCGCAGGATTTTGCCCTTGGCCAAAAGGACCAGTTGGCCAATAATTTTATCTCCATGCTTTTGTGCATGCAAGTAGATTAAATTATAGATTAATAAATTAAAAGAGTGCTTCAGGCAGGCAGGCATCTCAACCAGCTCAGAGAAGACTTGTATTAGCAAGCCCCTAACTCCTGGTTGCCTTTCTTTCTTTTTCTTTCTTTCCTTCCTTCCTTTTACCTTCCTTCCTTCTTTCCTTTCTTTTTCCTTCTTTCCCTTTCTCTTTCCTTCCCTCCTTTTCTTTCTTTTTCCTTCCTTCCCTTTGTCTTTCCTTCTTTTTCTTCCCTTCCTTTCCTTCCCTCCTTTTCTTTTACCTTCCTTCCTTCCTTTCTTTTTCCTTCTTTCCCTTTCTCCTTCCTTCCCTCCTTTTCTTTCTATTCCTTCCTTCCCTTTGTCTTTCCTTCTTTTTCTTCCCTTTCCTTCCTTTCCTTTTACCTTCCTTCCTTCTTTCCTTTCTTTTTCCTTCTTTCCCTTTCTCCTTCCTTCCCTCCTTTTATTTCTTTTACCTTCCTTCCTTCCTTCCCTTCCCTCCTTTTCTTTTACCTACCTTCTTTCTTTCCTTTTTTCCTTCTTTCCCTTTCTCTTTCCTTCCCTCCTTTTCTTTTACCTTCCTTCCTTCTTTCCTTTCTTTTACCTTCCTTCTCTTCCTCTTCCTCCTTCCTTCCTTCCCTCCCTTCCCCGGGGGCACTTTGGGGAAGCCCGTGTCTCCTGACTTCCCAGCCAGGCTCGGGTTGTCTGCAGCAAGGGAGTCTCTCTCCTCCAGAGGTGGGTTTTTTAAAAAATTGGTTTCTCAGCATCTGGCCCAAACAGCTGCAGGTTGGATGGGTGACAAAAGCACACTTAAGGGATTTCTCCAGGCCCCAAGAGTGGACAGGGCTGCAAAGCTAATAAATCCAAGCGGAGATTCGGGGGGGGGAGGGCATGGGGGGCTTCTTAGTGCCAGAACGGACGGCATCGGCCAACGAAGGGTGCAAGGAAGCAAACTTTCCTGCAGTTGTGAATATTCAAGTGTCGGCAGAGGTGCAGAGAAGGATGCGCATAATCGGGATGTGGGCGGCTGGCGGGGAAGCAGAAGTGTAAATAACGACAAGGGCACCGCCTGGCGAGAAAGCGGCATGCAAGAGCCCACGGACGGGGGAGGAAATTTCGCTGACCTTAGGAAAAACCAAGCAGCAGCTTCGCCAAACTCGGAAGGGATTCTGAAGCGCCGATGGTGTCAAACCACTTACAGAGGGCTGGGAAGCACTGGGAAGCGGTATATAACTGCGGTTATGACCTATAAAGCCCTACATGGCACTGGACCAGATTATCTCAGGGACCGCCTTCTGCTGCACGAATCCCAGCGACCAGTTAGGTCCCACAGAGTGAGTCTTCTCCGGGTCCCGCCAATCAAACAATGCCGCTTGGTGGGAACCAGGGGAAGAGCCTTCTCTGTGGCGGCCCCGGCCCTCTGGAACCAACTCCCCCCAGAGATTAGAATTGCCCCCACTCTCCTTGCCTTTCGTAAGCTACTTAAAAACCCACCTCTGCCGCCAGGCATGGGGGAATTGAGACAGCCTTTCCCCCTAGGCCTTTACAATTTTATGCATGGTATGTTTGTAGGTCTGCTTGGTTTTTATTATAAGGGGTTTTTAATTGTTTTTAGTATTGGATTATTGTTATATGCTGTCTTATTATTGTTGTTAGCCGCCCCGAGTCTTCGGAGAGGGGCGGCATACAAATCCAATGAATAAAAAATAAATAAAATTCAAAAAATAAGTCTGACTATAGACTTATATATACACTGCTCAACGCACCACATAACTCCAAGTGGATCAAACTTCTGTGAAGTCAAACTGTCCACTTAGGAAGCAACACTGATGGACAATCCATTTCACCTGCTGTTGTGCACATTCAACTTTGTACAGAACAAAGCATTCAATGAGAATATTTCATACATTCAGATCTAGGATACCATATAATTATAGTAAGTTATAAGTCATGGTATAGTATATATCTAGACTATATATATATATATAGTGTTATTCCTCCTGCCCCCCCCCCCAGTCGCGAGTTCTAACGGTGATGGTGGCGGTTGGAGGGGGTTCTCGGATGCCAAAGAGCCGGGGGTGGGGGTGCCGCAGTGGTTAAGAGTGCAGCACTGGAGGCTACTTCAGCTAACCGCCAGCTGTAGTTCAGCAGTTCAAATCTCACCACCGGCTCTCAAGATTGACTCAGCCCTTCCATCCTTCCGAGGCGGGTAAAATCAGGACCCAGATTGTTGGGGGCTGTAAAAGCACCACGAAGCGGTATGTCGGTCTAAATGCTTATTGCGATTGCTAAAACCGCCCTGCAAATGCAATAAATACGCGGTGCAAAATGCAATATGCATCCCCTGTCCCTTCGGCGGCGGAGAAACCCAACCGCCCAATAAAGCAATTCTACATCGTGCATTAAATTTCTCATCAGTACATTCATCGAGATCTTAAAAAAACTTTTTTTTAAGATTTGGGGGAAAAAAAATCCTAATAGAACGTGCTTTAAAAACCAACAAAGAAAAGAAACTCGATTGCAAACGGTGGAGCAACTCCTGCAAAGCTAAAAACAGGGCGCATCTTTTTTCCCCTCCGTCCTTTTGTGCAGCCTGGTTTTCCCAGGCGGAGATCGCGCCGGGAAGGCGAACTAAACGAGGCAGGGGCTTTTGGGGGGCTGCCCCGGGCGTTTTTCTACCCCCCGGGAAAGCGCTGGGATGAGGGAAAGGCAGAGCGAGTCGCTCCTTCACACATTCACTTAGGTAGATGTAAGGGTCTCCTGCTTGGGCAAAGCGGGTTGGACTAGATGACCTTCCAGGGTCCCTTCCAATTTTATCAATCTGAAACACACAAACACGCATGCGCGCCGCCGCCGCCACTTACCAGCCTCCCTGGCGCTCCGCACAAAAACTAAAGCTTTGCAAGCGGGTTTCAAGGCGCTGTCCAGCCACCGCCGCCGCTTCGCCAATCGGATCACTGCCTGCCCTGCGCCGCAGAGCCCATATATCAGCCCCGACTCGGGCTCTGATTGGCCCGCTTGCCGCCGCTCGCGCATTCCAACTGGGTGACGAGAGCGAGGCTCCGCCTACCCCACCCGTGGTGGCGGTAGCGGGGCGGGGCGGTGTGTGTGTGTGTGAAGGGGTTGCTGCTTTCTCCGTTGAGGGGGGTGACTCAGTGGGGAATTTTGCCGGCCGGGCGGCGTTTCTTCCCGCTTTTTTTGGCCAGAGGCGCTAAAGGGAGATGCTGGGGGGGGGATACGCACACACACAAATGGACGATGGAGTTGTGGGGGGGTAAGGGGGATATTCGACCGCCAAAGTTTCCACACACCCCCGCCATTGTAAAGAAAACTCGTCCTTTAGAAGAGGCGACCGGAAACTATGGAAACTGTGGAGAATGTGAGGCGGGGGTGTCCCCTCCAAAACATGGCCGCTTTAAGGCGTGTGGACTTCAACTCCCAGAATTCCCTAGTCAGCATTAGCCCTAGCATAGCCCAGAATTCTCCAGCTGGCGTAGCGTAGCATAGCTGACGGGAGAATTCTGGGAGTTGAAGTCCACGCGTCTTAAAGCCTCCAAGATTTGGATGATAAAAGTATGGATAATTAATGTTTAAGATGAAATAACTTTTCTTTCTGAAGGGCAATTAGTATATGATAAGGGTGAAGAAATTTTTAAGAAGTAAATAAGGATTTCATATATCTGCATAATTCATGTGACAGCTGCAAAAGACGAGCTTCTCTCATAACGTAGCATGAATAATGTTGCAATTGATAAAATGACGAGTACTTTCATTTGGTTATGTTGCTTTTGCATATTACTTAACATCAATATAAATTCATAAACAGAATAATTAAAAATATACATCACTAACAATCTCCATATTTCACACCTTCATTTATTCCTTTTCCACAGGTACTTTCAAATGGATTTATGCTTACCCCATTAATTCAAAGCAAGCAGAGGGTTTTTTTCCCCTCTAAGCAGTCAGCATTCTCATTAATTCTCCAAAACAGTCCAATATTTTTTTTCTCTTTACATTTATCATGTTTCTGGAACCGCCTCCTACCGCACGAATCCCAGCGGCCGATAAGGTCCCACAGAGTTGGCCTTCTCCGGGTCCCGTCGACTAAACCAGTGTTTCCCAACCTTTTTTGAGCCGCGGCACATTATTCACATTTACAAAATCCTGGGGAACATTGGGCGGGGGTGCGGGTGTGTGTGTGTAAAAAAAAGTTTCGACAAAAAATATCTCTCTTCCTCCCTTTCTCTCTATTTTTCTCTCCGTCTTTCTCTCTCTCTCTCCCTTCCCTCCTCTTTCTTTCCCCTCTCTCTCCATCTTTCTTTGTTTCTCCCTTCCTTCCTCTCTTTTTTGCCCTCCTTCCCTCTCTGTCTTTCCCTCACCCTCCTTCCCCCCTCTTTCTCTTTCTTGCTTTCTCTCTCTTGCTGTCTTTCTCTCTTCCCTCTCTCTTTCTCTCTCTTGCTATCTCTCTTTCTCTCTCTCTCTTTTGCTTTCTCTCTTTTTCTCCCCCTCTCTCTCCCTCTCTCTTGCTATCTCTTTCTCTCTTTCTCTACCCCCTCTCCTTCTTTCTCTCCCCCCTCTCTCCCTCTCTTTCTCTCTCTCCCTCTCTTGCTATCTCTTTCTCTCTCTACCCCCTCTCTCCCTCTCTCTCTCCCTCTCTTGCTATCTCTCTCCCCCCTCTCTCCCTCTCTCCTTCTCCCTCTCCCTCTCTTGCTATCTCTTTCTCTCTCTTTCTATCCCCCCTCTCTTCCTCTCTCTACCTCTCTTGCTATCTCTTTCTCTCCCCCCTCTCTCCCTCTCTTTCTCTCCCTCTCTTGCTATATCTTTCTCTCTCTTTCTCTCCCCCCTCTCTTCCTCTCTCTTTCTCTCTCTCCCTCTCTTGCTTTCTCTTTCTCTCCCCCGTCTCTCCCTCTCTCTCCCAGTAGCCGTGGGGCGACGGCAGGGTGATCAGCTGTGAGGCGGAGCTCCAGAACGGAGGCACAGACGGCGGTGGCTAGACGCCGTACATTTCTGGCGTTGCGCTGGGCATGGACGTGGGGCTTGAACCTCCGTCCTGGTCCAGCCAGCAGGCAAGTGCCAGCCACGCAATTCCAGCATTTCCAGCCGCCGCCGTCGGTGCCTCTGTTCCTCTGTTCCGTAGCTCCGCCTCACAGCTGATCACCCTGACGTCGCCCCACGGCTACTGGGAGAAAGAGAGAGGGAGAGGGGGGGAGAGAAAGAGAAAGCAAGAGAGGGGGAGAGAGAGAGGGACCACCCTGCCACCGCCCCACGGCATGGCTCCTGCCCGCTGCCGCTGCCGCCACCATCACCCTCCCGCTGCGCGCCGCCCTCCCCGCTGCCGCTGCCCTCCCACCAAGCCTCAAAGCTCACCTGCTGACAGGGAACCTCCAGCCGGGCGGGGCGCCACAGCTGCTGGAAAACTTGGAAGGCGCAAAGAAGCAAGCTCAGCTTCCGGTCTCACAACTTTTTTCTCTTCGCAAAAAGTTGCGAGACCAGAAGCTGAGCTTATTTCTTCGCGGCACACCTGACCATGTCTTGCGGCATACCAGTGTGCCGCAGCACACCGGTTGGGAAACACTGGACTAAACAATGTCGTCTGGCGGTCCCCAGGGGAAGAGCCTTCTCTGTGGCGGCCCCGGCCCTCTGGAACCAACTCCCCCCGGAGATTAGAACTGCCCCCACCCTCTTTGCCTTTCGTAAACTACTTAAGACCCACCTCTACCACCAGGCATGGGGGATTTGAGACATCTTCCCCCAGGCTCATTATAATTTATGTTTGGTATGTATGTGCTGTTTGGTTTTTAATTATGATAGGGTTTTTAGTTATTTTTAATATTAGATTTGTACCATAGTAATATTGTTTTTATCGTTGTTGTGAGCCGCCCCGAGTCTTTGGAGAGGGGCGGCATACAAATCTAATAAATTTAAATTTAAATTTATTGCATTTTTGTCACATAGAAATATCCCCCCCGCTTTGGGTTGCACAATTTTTATCAGAACGTATCACTGATTCTTTCATTATCATGTTCATTGGAGCATAAAACATGAAACTATCAGCAACCTGTGGGTTCATACACACCCACAGCAACCTTGATGACACCAATTCATATGTTGCAATATACATTTCAGTCCTTTCATTCGTAATGGAACCTGAAGATGTTCATGAATATAATATTAATTAGATCTGACCACTTCAGGTTCATTGGCACCTCTCCTGAACTTTTGGTTTCATAGACACATGACATAACTACTTCTCTTCCTTTTTATTCGTTAATTTATGCACTTTACCACCTACTCCTCCCTCCAAGTCACCATATTCTAGATGCCATGGTCATCTCCACATAGGCCCATAGATATTGATCTCTCTAACGCATCACAGCATTGCCTGGGGGAAAGCAATAAACATTTTCTCCCTGTACATAGTCCTAAAGAAAGATGCCTCCTTCCCAGGCCTGTTTTTGTCTACTTCCACAAATTCATTCTGAAAAACAAGGGAGAAACAAGGCACGCTATGACTTTTTGGCATCATCTTTGCTGAGGTTATCTTTTTTCGGACTGCACAGCAAGATAGTGGCGCAGTGAACCCTGCAAAAAGTCAGGTCCACACATCATCGTGGACTTTATGCTCCAAAGCATCAGAAATAACCCATAGATCAGTGTTGGGGTTTTTTTTTAATTTAAATATTTTTTATTAAATTGCAAAGCCAAACAAAACATACATTACATATAACATTTAGTGGAGCAACAATCGCTCCTCTCAAAGTAGAAGTCATCTTTATATTTGTAATAAGTAAAAAAGAATAAAAAAATACTTAGAGATATCAATTGTAAGATAATAAGTAAAAACACATCTAAAACATTTAAAAATACATATGGAGATTTTAAGATTATAACTTAAAATGAACTAAAGAAAAAAAATGGTAGAAGAAGAAAGAAGGAATTAACATTTATGTTGTAAATAATCACTATCTAATACAATATAACTACCAGGTACAAATATGATTAAAATAGTGTAAAAATAAGGTTATCTCTGTTTCTTTGTATCCCACCAATACCTTTTGCCAAACATCATAAAATTCTGATTCTTCTTGATTTTTTTAAATTCAATTTTTTTAATAGCGGTTCTGTGGATGTGGCTTGTTTGGTGGGCATGGCTTGCTGGTCATGTGACTTGATGGGATTCAATTTTTTTACTACTGGTTCTGTGGGTGTGGCTTGTTTGGTGGCCATGACTAGGTGGGATTTAATTTTTTTACTACTGGTTCTGTGGGTGTGGCTTGATGGGCATGGCTTGGTGGTCATGTGACTTGGTGGAATTCAATTTTTTTTTACTATTGGTGGGCGTGGCAGGGGAAGGATACTGCAAAATCCCCATTTCCTCCCAATCAGCTGGGACTCAGGAGGCAGACAATAGATGGGAGTGGGGCTAATCAGAGGTGGTATTTACTGGTTCTTCAAACTATAAATTTCCGCTATTGGCAGTGGAAGGCTGCCCACTGCTGGTGCGCCCCTGGTGGTGGGCGCAGGTGCATACACGGAAGCAAAAAATCATCGAAATCTCACTCGTGAGAGCATTCTCACACAAGATTTGGTTTTGGAAGCATGCACAGATGCTGTATCTCACATGGGCGTGCACATGCACACCTCATGGTTGCGCAATTGCATGCGCATCCAGATTTTTTCCTATCGGGACGGAGCACCTGACCATTCCAGCTGCTGGTTGTGCCTGCAGCAGTCAAAACATACCTTCTTTAAAATTAGCTTCTGCGCATGCACAGAAGCAAAATCCAAGATGGCAGCGCTCACGGAGACACCGACAGAACTGGCTCTGTTTACGTCATCACTGATTTACTAACGGGTTCTAAAGAACCCGTTAGAACTGGTAGGAACCCGCCTCTTCTGGTGTTGCTTCCAGACAGGAAGAGTATCAGTGTGGAAAACAGTAGCGGGTAGCTACGGTACGGATGAGGACGGCGCACCGGTAGTGAAAGTTGCACTGCACATGCAGCTTCTGTTGTTTGTTCATGCACACGCATCCCAGTGCGTTTTGCTTCAGGCGTGCATGCAATTTTGACAATCACCGAAATCTTTTGCGCGCCTTTTGCACCTCACAAGATTTTGCTGCCTGTGCATGCGCAGAAACAAAAACATGCTGGTATGCGCACACATGCACACAAGACTACAGAGGTTGTGCACGCATCGCACCAATAGCAGCAAAAATGGGAATCTGCCCTTGGTGGAAACCTGTACAAATGTAACAGCAAAAGTAAAAGGCAAGCCAATTTGTTGCTAAATAGCCTTTATGTTGGGTCTGTATGTTCTTGACCTGATTAATTTTGTTTAATTTTTTTTCTGGGCAAAGTCCTATCTTGTGCCTCCTTGATAGACTAAACAATAGCGGTGGAATCCAATGCTTGCTTCTTTTTTAGAAGAAAAGTCGATTGCACACAGCCACTATTTGAGTAGAAACAGATTGAAGAGTGCGTATAAAATGAAGGATAATAAGAGCTACTGGATCCAGGAGAAATGGCAAGAGAAAAATTAAAAAAATTGTATCAGGAAAACAAATGCAGCTAGTATCAAAACTTAAATACCTTATAATCATGATAAGAGGGGGAAAAAACCCTCATGTTTGAATGTTTGCTGCCATCGCTATCAAATGTTCTCCTGTCCCTGAACATAATCAAACACGCCCCAAACCAGCATCCAATCTTTTCCTTTATGGGTTATTTTCCACCAAAATTAAAAAGAGAAGGTCTTAATCTGAACTGCAGGGGATATAATGACACCAACCGGCTACTTTCCCATGGATTCTGAGTTGCCAACCAGGAAAGCCGAGTCCTTAAGTCTTCTCTCTCCCAAAAGTAATTAAAAAGAAGCAATATTCCAGCTTTAAACATCTGAGAACAATCCTGCTTAGTCACTGCCCAGGAGAACAAAGAAGGTACTTCTTCCTTGAGTTGAAATGAGAAAAAGTAGGGTTTTATCCGGTCCTGTGAATCACTACTAGCAGTTCAAGCATATACATGACCGGAAGATAGATATTCAATCAAAATTCAGATGTGAGATAAAAATTGGTTTCCCCCGCTATGGAAGAGGATCAGTTTTCCATTTTGATCAAGGACCAGCATCTCTTTTTTTTAAAAATAAAATAAATTGTATTTAAATGCATATATACACACAACATACAGAACAAAACAAAAACGTTTCTTCTGCACGAATCCCAGTGACCAGTTAGGTCCCACAGAGTGGGTCTTCTCCGGGTCCCGTCAACCAAACAATGTCGCTTGGCGGGACCCAGAGGAAGAGCCTTCTCTGTGGCGGCCCCGACCCTCTGGAACCAACTCCCCCCAGAGATTAGAATTGCCCCCACCCTCCCTGCCTTTCGTAAACTGCTTAAAACCCACCTCTGCCGCCAGGCATGGGGGAACTGAGATACACTCTCCCCCTAGGCCTTTACAATTTTATGCATGGTATGTTTGTACGTATGATTGGTTTTTTTATATAATGGGTTTTTAACTGTTTTTTAATATTGGATTTTGTTATTTACTGTTTACTGCTGTTGTTAGCCGCTCCGAGTCTGCGGAGAGGGGCGGCATACAAATCCAAATAATAAATAAATAAATAAATAATAAAAACATTGGACGGCACTGTAGCAAATCTGTATAACAATTCTAACTGTGACAGCATCTCAATGTCATTTTATCGAGCTAGAAGTATCGTATTGCATTCCCCTTCTTCTGGATGAAGTCTGCCAATTAAGTTGATTCAGAAAAAGTGAAAGGCTCCAAATTTTTTTACTACCACACTGTGGGCATGGCTTATTTTATGGGTGTGGCTTGGTGACCATGTGACCAGGTGGGAGTGGCTTGACGATCATGTGACTGGCTTAAAGGTGGCCAACTTGACATCACACACGTCAAGGGTTTGGGCGTTGATTGCAGCGGCGGCAAATGGCGTCCCTGAAGGGGCAACGCTGTCGTGGGTGATTTCCTCGGCAACCGGGGCATGGGTTGGAGGGACGTTGGTATCTGGGTTGTCTGGCTTGCTCGGATGGCAGCAGGAGACAGGTGTCGTCGTCCGTGGCAGCTGGGCTGAGGTCATCTGTGGTTTCGGCGCGGGAAACAGCAACGGAGATTTTGGAGACGGTCTCCTTCTTTTCGTGTTCCTTGAGTTCTTTGGCGGCCGCGTCAGCTACTTCGGCTGTTTGAGCCAGCTTGATAACTGACTGAAGCGTTGGGTCGTCCTCTGTCAGGATTTTGTTTCGGACCGTCGCATTCTTCATCCCAAAGATTAGAGCGTCTGTGAGGCGAGCTTCTGGGCTGTCAAATTTGCACTTTGACAGTACCGTGCGAAGTCTCGTGGCGAATTGATTGATTGTCTCAGACTCACGCTGGGTCATCCTGGAAAATTGATGTCTGTAGACTACGGCAGACTTCGTTGGTTTGAAGTGGTTTGCAAGTCTTGCTTGGAGGTCGTCCCACGGAACGGATTTAGCTGGAAGCGGGTCGGTGAGCGTTTGGACGAGGTCAAAAATCTCAGTCCCGCAATAGTTCAAGAAGATCGCCCGCTTCCTGTCGTCTTCAGCTTCTCCCATTCCTGCCGCTTCTAGGAAGATTTCAAATTTCGCCATGTAGGCGTCCCAAGACGACTTCTCGGGGTCGAAGTAGTCGGGAGCCCGGCCGATCTGGAGGTGATTCATGCTTGACTCGTGGATTCTTCGTTCTCTCGTCGCCAGTGAAATGAATGAGACTCAGACAAGGAGTACAAGATGGTTCCGTTTATTCAGCTCTCTCGAAGTGACTTCAGCAAGGAACGCATCTGAGCTGTCAGTGTCAAAACAGCCCTTTTTATACCTTTAAGGCTCGCGCCTAAAAGAAACGGCCGTGCGTCTTAGCCAATCAGACGCGGCCAAGGTTTATTCATAGTTTAAACAGTATTTACAAGATCTTTTCTTTTACAGAGTTTACATTGGTTATATACAGACTTAACAGTTAGGGTGGCTGGCTCTCCTCGCCTCAAAGAAATAATTCAATTTTATACAACCCTGTTGTCAACACAAGTATAAAATAATTAAAATATGGATTTAGGAAAATTTTATCGCTTTTGTTATTAAAGTTTTATCTTTAATTATAAATTTTATTTATTCATAATGACATAAATGTTTCATTTATTGGCGGTGTACTTCTTTCTTAAATTTTTTCATTCCCCTTTTTATTGTAAAAAATTTGGTCACCTTACCATTATCTTACTTTAGGATTTTTAAAATCTTGGTACAAAGCTCGCTTCCCCACTATAGCACATATATTGACGTGCTTATCTAATTAACCAAGGATGGATCCCAGTTACATTTTGCTGCTGGTGCACATCCTTGTGTGCACATCTCACCCTACGATTTCACTTTTGCTCATGGTCAGGATGACATTACAAGCCGAAACACATTTATTCTTCGGACAAAGAATAAAAGTCGGCATTAACACGAGGCCGGCCGGCCGGGCTTTTTACAAAAGCACAGGATGCGGAAAAGCCATTTAAACCTGGAAAAAATTGGCAAAAATTACATCATTACTGATAAGAACCCACCACTGTAATTAGCAATGTAAGTGATTCACTTTGTAGTAAGAGCTGATGGATTCAGATGGACCGAGAGGCTATTTTCAATTGGCTTTCTTTTAAACGGAACCATTGGACAGTTGAATTAAATTTTTCCTGGCAAAATTCAAAGGGCTCTGGGATCTCAGTCTACTATGAGTAAATAATCTGGAGATATTCCAGGGTTCCTTAGAAAAAAAAAGGTTTTCCTGCCCTGCAGCTGGAGCGGGATGACTGCTTATTTGGAGAAATCTGATTTATTTTTTCATCTCTAAAATTAGCAACTCTCGCTTTGATGAGCAAAGTATAATTACTGCCTAAGAGACAGTTGTCACCCAACGTGGGCAAGATTCAACATTTCTCTTAATTTAAGGAAATGATGTATTTTTTTAAAAATGTCTTTATTACATTTTTCTCTAGATATTATATTTCTAAATGATGTACAATATTCTATCTATTCTGTTGGAAGAGCTCATCAACACTCCAGTTACTATCTGGAGTGTATTTAGATTAGCTGATACTTTTGCAGATTATTCTTTATTGGATTTAAGGCTGTTTTTTGCTTTTGTATGGAACTCAAATCGAAAGAAAAGCAGGCAAGGAGAGGGGTAGAGAAGGGGAGTCGCTATGGGTTTTGCCTCCCAAGGATAATTCCATCTGTCCGTCCCTCAACCTGGGGGGGGGAATTATTGACCCCCTCAGAGAGGGTCTGCAACTTGGGCATCCTCCTCGATCCACATCTTTCAGCTGTGGCGAGGGGGGCGTTTGCCCAGGTTCGCCTGGTGCACCAGTTGCGGCCCTATTTGGACCGGGACTCACTACTCACAGTCACTCATGCCCTCATCACCTCGAGGCTTGACTACTGTAACGCTCTCTACATGGGGCTACCTTTGAAAAGTGTTCGGAAACTTCAGATCGTGCAGAAAGCAGCTGCGAGAGCAGTCATGGGCTTTTCCAAATTTACTCCAACACTCCGCAGTCTGCACTGGTTGCCGATCAGTTTCCGGTCACAATTCAAAGTGTTGGTTATTACCTATAAAGCCCTTCATGGCACCGGACCAGGATACCTGCGAGACCACCTTCTGCCGCACGAATCCCAGCAACCGGTCAGGTCCCACAGAGTCGGCCTTCTCCCGGTCCCGTCGATGTCGTCTGGCGGGACCCAGGGGAAGAGTCTTCTCTGTGGAGGCTCCGACCCTCTGGAATCAGCTCCCTCCAGAGATTAGAACTGCCCCTACCCTCCTTGCCTTTCGTAAACTCCTCAAAACCCACCTCTGTTGTCAAGCGTGGGGGAACTGAGACATCTCCCCCTGCCTATGTAGTGTTAGTGCATGATATGACTGTATGTATATATATTTTATATTGGGGTTCCTTGTTTTTAGATTTCTTAAATGTACAATTGCTATTTTAGATTTTAAATTACAGTATTAGATTTGTCAATACATATTGTTCTTTATCACTGTTGTGAGCCGCCCCGAGTCTATAGATAGGGAAGGCATACAAATCTAATAAATAATAATAATAATAATAATAATAATAATAATAATAATAATAATAGAGAGCAATGATGGACTCCTACGGGTATGATCAGGTATGCAGAGCCAGTAGAAAAAAAATGATTTTTTGTATTGTATATTTTGGTGTGCCTGTGTGTAATATGTATGTACACATAGGGCATATATTAGATACATAGAATTAAAGAGTATATTTTGGATGGTCATTAATAGTAAATAGATGGGGAAATTGTATCTCTTTGAGGTGAGCAGAGGCCAGGCACCCTAACCCTAACCCAAACCCTTGATGTGACGTCAAGTTGGCCACCTTTAAGCCACCCCTTTAAGCCACTCCAGTCACATGACTGTCAAGCCACTCCCACTTGGTCACATGGCTGGCAAGCCACACCCACAAAATAAGTCGCGCTCACAGTGTGGTAGTAAAAACTTTTTGTAGCTCCTCACTGGTAGAGAGCCAGACACTTTTTAGAAAGTTGAGTAAGCAATGCCCCTCAATAGTTCTCACGTTAGAGAATCAACAATTTTATTAATCATACTATTAATAATTAAAAATACAGATCGTGCAGAATGCAGCTGCGAGAGCAGTCATGGGCTTACCCAGGTATGCCCATGTTTCACCATCACTCCGCAGTCTGCACTGGCTGCCGATCAGTTTCCGGTCACAATTCAAAGTGTTGGTTATGACCTTTAACGCCCTTCATGGCACTGGACCAGAATATCTCCGAGACCGCCTCCTGCCGCACGAATCCCAGCGACCAATTAGGTCCCACAGAGTGGGCCTTCTCCGGGTCCCGTCAACTAAGCAATGTCGGTTGGCGGGCCCCAGGGGAAGAGCCTTCTCTGTGGCGGCACCGGCCCTCTGGAACCAACTCCCCCCGGAGATTAGAACTGCCCCTACTCTTCCTGCCTTCCGCAAACTTCTTAAAACCCACCTTTGCCGTCAGGCATGGGGGAATTGAAACATCCCCCCCCCTGGGCACGTTGAATTTATATATGGTATGCTTGTGTGTGAGTCTGTTAGTTTGTGGGGTTTTTTAAATCTTTAAAATTTTAAATTGTTGATTACTTATGATTTGTCTTTTACATGTTGTGAGCCGCCCCGAGTCTTCGGAGAGGGGCGGCATACAAATCCAAGTAATAAATAAATAAATAAATAATTAATAATAGGGTGAAATGGTGGAATGTTGATTAAATTTGCTGATGATGAAATAGCTAATGTCCTAAAAAAGGAAATAAAATGAGAATTGAACATTAAAGGAAAGGCTGAAAAGGAGATAATGACATTGCACCGACAAATTATGTACTAAGTACCTCACTTTGGGAACAAAACCTAAATGCATAAGTGGCTGATGGGTAGGGCCATTGGGGGTATCCTCTTTGAAAATATTCTGAGTAGAAGAATATAGTTTGTTGCAAACTGCATCCAAGCCAGCAGTGCAATTATATCCCCTAAAAGGCAGCTGCTGTTTTAGGCTGTCTCCATTAAAAGAGGGGTTTAAAAAAAAAAAAAGTTTTATTATTTTTTAATTAGTACACACGCAACATTAACAGACATACAACAAACATTTGGGTTAGTAACAGCCCAATTTCTATCAGAAGTTCTTATCAGAGATATATACATTTATACATTGCTTTGTTAACATTATGATTGCTCACTCTTTGTTTATACTATAAATAAAGTTACTTCTACTATTAAGTTCTTAAAGAATATCCCTGTATAGTTTTTACTTCGTTTATCGTTTCTTTCTTTTAACCAATTATAGAATTTGCCCCATATTTTGTAATAGTCAGAATCCTCTTTCCTTTTCAGTTTCCTTATGAGCATCTCCATTTATGCGCAATGGATAATTTATAAAATTATTGTTCCCTCTTTTGGTGTCTTTTCATTTTTCCATTTCTGTGCATAAACCATCCTCCCTGCTATCAAGATATGAATAATCAAGTACTGAATTTCCTTGTTAATAATACCTAATAACTCTGGTCATCCCCCCCTCAATTTCCCCTTTTATAATTTCTTTTAGCCACACAACAGATTCAAGCTTAATATTAACCGCTCCAAACTTGACTGTTAAAAATATGACTTTAGTAATCGAGTTGTTGAAGCGTGGAACTCATTACCGGACTCAGTAGTGTCATCCCCTAACCTCCAACACTTTACCCTTAGACTATCCACGGTTGACCTCTCCAGATACCTAAGAGGTCAGTAAGGGGCGCACTAGTGTGCCTTCCGTCCCCTGTCCCATAGTCTCTCCTATATCTCATATATTTTCTCTACTATATCTCTATAAGCTTCACTGTGTATTATTGAGTATTGGACAAAATAAATAAATAAAATACAATAAATAGAAACATAGAAACATAGAAGTCTGACGGCAGAAAAAGACCTCATGGTCCATCTAGTCTGCCCTTATACTATTTTCTGTGTTTTATCTTAGGATGGATATATGTTTATCCCAGGCATGTTTAAATTCAGTTACTGTGGATTTATCTACCACGTCTGCTGGAAGTTTGTTCCAAGGATCTACTACTCTTTCAGTAAAATAATATTTTATCATGTTGCTTTTGATCTTTCCCCCAACTCGCTTCAGATTGTGTCCCCTTGTTCTTGTGTTCACTTTCCTATTAAAAACACTTCCCTCCTGGACCTTATTTAACCCTTTAATATATTTAAATGTTTCAATCATGTCCCCCCTTTTCGATCATGTCCTCCAGACTATACAGATTGAGTTCATTAAGTCTTTCCTGATACGTTTTATGCTTAAGACCTTCCACCATTCTTGTAGCCCGTCTTTGGACCCGTTCAATTTTATCCATATCTTTTTGTAGGTGAGGTCTCCAGAACTGAACACAGTACTCCAAATGTGGTCTCACCAGCATTCTATATAGCGGGATCATAATCTCCCTCTTCCTGCTTGTTATACCTCTAGCTATGCAGCCAAGCATCCTACTTGCTTTCCCTACCGCCTGACTGCACTGTTCACCCATTTTGAGACTGTCAGAAATCACTACCCCTAAATCCTTTTCTTCTGAAGTATTTGCTAACACAGATACAAATAATATAGCTACCATGTTCCTGTATATTTTTGCTTCTGGGCAAGTCCACTATAAGCGGTAAAATGTTCCGTTTTCTTTTTTTGCACTTCCAACACCTAGATAATGTGTTTGGGAACATCTTCGATATTCTTAACGGGGACAAATGGCAGAAATAAAACATCCCGCACAAGAGTTTTTAAAGCAAAAGAAATGGTTTTTATATAAGCGAACATGAATCTTAATATGGATGGAGAAAAATGAAGAGGGCTGGAAAAGATGTCCCCCAAAGACAGCATTCCAAGTCACAAAACGCAAAACAGAATTTATTTATTTGTTTGTTTGTTTTGTCCGATACACAATAATACACAATGAGGGTTATAGAGCAGTGGTCCCCAACGTTTTTTCCACCAGGGACCAGTTTCAGCAAGACAATTTTTCTATGGCCCAGTGGGGGCGGAAAGGGGCGTGGTTGGGGGCGGGATTAAGCATGGGGGTGCTGGTCCTCCCCGCCCCTCTTTCCCGCCATCGTCCTGTGGCCGGCAGAACCTGCCTCCCAAGCCCTCTTGCCCAGCGGGAGCTAAGCGCTGGAGAGAGGGGGTCAGGCTGGCCCTCCTGCCTCCCCCCAGCCAAAAACGCAAAAGCGCCCCACGGCAGAAGCCAAAAGAGGCTTGAGCCTCTCGGTCCTTCCCGCCCCTCTGTCCCATCCATCGTCCTGTGGCCGGCAGAACCTGCCTCCCGAGGCCTCTTGCCTGGCGGGAGGCGAAGCGCTGGAGGGAGGGGGTGGCGGCATGAGGGCCGGTAGCTGCTGACTCCACGGACCGGTGCAACATGCCCCGCGGCCCGGTACTGGTCCGCGGCCCGGTGGTTGGGGACCCCTGTTATAGAGGATATAATCAGGCAGAATGTATTAAAGGGGGAATAGAGGAGAAAATAAAGGCGTGAAAGATAACTATGAGAGAATAGCAGAAAAAGATATAGGTATAGAAGAGAAGATATAGGAGATATAGGAGAGACAATAGGACAGGGGACGGTAGGCACTCTGGTGCACTTATGTACGCCCCTTACTGACCTCTTAGGAACTTGGTGAGGTCAACCGTGGATAGTCTAAGGGTAAAGTGTTGGGGGTTAGGGGATGATACTACAGAGTCTGGTAGTGAATTCCACGCTTCTACAACTCGATTACTAAAGTCGTATTTTTTACAGTCAAGTTTGGAGCGGTTAATATTAAGCTTGTATCTGTTGTGGGCTCTTGTGTTGTTGTGGTTGAAGCTGAAGTAGTCTTCGACAGGCAGGACGTTTATTTATTTATTTATTTTATTTATAAGATTTGTATGCCGCCCCTCTCCGTAGACTCGGGGCAGCTAACAACAATAATGAAACAACACGTAACAAATCTAATATTTAAAATAATTTTAAAAACCCTTATTTAAAAAACCAAACATACAAACAAGCATACCATGCATAAATTGTATAGGCCTAGGGGGAAGGGAATATCTCAATTCCCCCATGCCTGATGACAAAGGTGGGTTTTAAGGAGCTTATGAAAGGCGAGGAGGGTGGGGGCAATTCTGATCTCTGGGTGGTGTTGATTCCAGAGGGTCGGGGCCGCCACAGAGAAGGCTCTTTCCCTGGGTCCCGCCAAACGACATTGTTTAGTTGACGGGACCCGGAGAAGGCCAACTTTGTGGGACCTAACTGGTTGCTAGGATTCGTGCGGCAGAATGATCTTATGGGCAATACTTAGATCATGTTTGAGGCGTCTTAGTTCTAAGCTTTCTAGACCCAGGATTGTAAGTCTAGATCCGTAGGGTGTTCTGTTACGAATACTTTTTAATGTTATTTTTATTTTGTTTATGTTTTATTTTGTTATGTCTTTCTCATCGCATCATCAATGGCTTTAGCTAACCAGCAAAAAGCTTGCAACTGTGTTCTTTTTGCCGACGATGTGAAACTTTTCAACACCACTGATAACACACTCACTCTCCAAAAATACCTGGGCTTTGTCTCAGACTGGTCTAACACCTGGCAACTTCAAATATCAACCAACAAATGCTCTACCCTCCACATCGGCAAACAGTATCCAAACCGCACATACGAACTGAATAAACAATCTCTTACTGCTAACCCACACTCAGTAAAAGACCTTGGAATACTAATATCGAATGACCTAAGTGCTAAAGCCCACTGCAACAATATCGCCAAAAAAGCTTCTAGAGTTGTTAACCTGATCCTACACAGCTTCTGCCCCCGCAATCCCACACTACTCACAAGAGCCTACAAAACTTTTGCCAGACCCATCCTAGACTACTGCTCATATGCCTGGAACCCATACCACATCTCAAACATTCAACACCCTTGAAAATGTCCAAAGATACTTCACCAGAAGAGCCCTTCACTCCTCCACTCGAAACAGAATATGCTACGAAAATAGACTAACAATCCTGGGCCTAGAAAGCCTAGAACTACGGCGCCTAAAACACGATTTGAGTATTGCCCACAAGATCATATGTTGCAACGTCCAACCGGTCAATGACTACTTCAGCTTCAACCGCAACAACACAAGAGCACGCAACAGATTCAAACTTCATACGAACCGCTCCAAACTTGACTGTAAAAAATATGATTTCAGCAATAGAGTTATCGAAGCGTGGAACTCATTACCGGACTCAATTGTGTCAACTCCTAACCCCCAACACTTCTCCCTTAGACTCTCCACGATTGACCTCTCCAGGTTCCTAAGAGGCCAGTAAGGGGCGTACATAAGTGCACTGGTGTGCCTTTCGTCCCCTGTCCAATTGTCTTTCCTTATCTCATATATCATATATATTCTCTTCCTTTCATATATCCTCTCCTCTAAGTTCACTTTCACCCTCTTTTATCACATGTCTATCTTTCTTCCTAT
This sequence comes from Erythrolamprus reginae, assembly GCF_031021105.1. Classification (NCBI taxonomy): domain Eukaryota; kingdom Metazoa; phylum Chordata; class Lepidosauria; order Squamata; family Dipsadidae; genus Erythrolamprus; species Erythrolamprus reginae. Next base: position 8,371,230 of record NC_091954.1, read on the forward strand.
GTATTTGTGTATTGGACAAATGAATAGATGAATGAATAAATAAATAAATAAAACAAAATGGACCATGTGGCTATGGTATCCTGACTCAGATCCACGTCCTGCTCCGCAGTGGATGCCATTCTTTGGATTGTTACTCTTGAATGAGAGAAGCACCACGTTGACGCGATTTTGATTAATCAGTAAATTTATTGTTCGGTCAACGGAGGAATGTGAGGTGGGGAAGAGACAATTCAACACGCACACAAAACTCACACACTGACTCATCAAGGTTCACTTCCTTCAGTAGCCGGACTTCTCTGCTGAGCTGGGGTTTTTTCCTGTTTCCTACCGGTGAAATTTGAGAAGAGGAGAGTTCAAGGTGAGATAAGCCGACAGAGGAAATGAAAAATTTCTCGCGCTTAAGGGAAAGGTTGTCCTTCTTTGCTTCCAGCTTTTCCCCCAAAGTTTTCTCAAACTTGTGAAAAACTATAGGGGGTGGACACAGAAATGGAAACACTTGACTTTTTGGCATCATAATGTTTGACCATGTTCAAATCAATCAAAACTTGACATTTATTTATTTATTCATTTATTCATTTATTTACTTATTTATTAATTTTGTATGTCGCCCCTCTCCGTAGACTCGGGGCGGCTCACAACAGTAATAGAAAAACAATGTACAATATAAATCTAATAATTAAAACTAAAAACCCATAATTTAAAAAACATGCATACAACATACCATAAAAGAAAGACTGTCCTTCTTTGTTTCTAGCTTTTCCCAAAGTTTTCCCAAACTTGTGAAAAACTATACGGGATGGACAAAAAAATGGAAACACTTGACTTTTTGGCATCATAATGTTTGACCATGTTCAAATCAATCAAAACTTGACATTTATTTATTTATTCATTTATTTATTTATTCATTCATTTATTCATTTATTTATTTTGTATGCCGCCCCTCTCCGTAGACTCGGGGCGGCTCACAACAGTAATAGAAAAACAATGTACAATATAAATCTAATAATTAAAACTAAAAACCCATAATTTAAAAAACATGCACACAACATACCATAAAAGAAAGACTGTCCTTCTTTGTTTCTAGCTTTTCCCAAAGTTTTCCCAAACTTGTGAAAAACTATACGGGGTGGACAAGATAATGGAAATATGCCCATGTCACACCAACACTCCGCAGTCTACATTGGTTGCAATTCAAAGTGTTGGTTATGACCTATAAAGCCCTTCATGGCATTGGACCAGAATATCTCCGGGACCGCCTTCTGCCGCACGAATCCCAGCGACCTTCTCCGGGTCCCGTCAACTAAACAATGTCGTTTGGCGGGACCCAGGGGAAGAGCCTTCTCTGTGGCGGCCCCGACCCTTTGGAACCAACTCCCCCCAGATATCAGAGTTGCCCCCACCCTCCTAGCCTTTCGTAAGCTCCTTAAAACCCACCTCTGTCCTCAGGCATGGGGGAATTGACATGTTCTCTCCCCCTAGGCTTATAAAATTTATGCATGGTACGCTAGTATGTATGATTGGTTTTAATTTGTGGTGTTTTTTAAATTAACTTAAATATTAGATTTGTTTTACATTGTATTGTTATTGCTGTGAGCCGCCCCGAGTCTGCGGAGAGGGGCGGCATACAAATCTGATTAAAAGGAAAAAAAAGAAACACTTGACTTTTTGGCATCATAATGTTTGCACATGTTCAAATCAATCAAAACTTTACATTTATTTATTTATTCATTCATTCATTCATTTATTTATTTACTTATTTACTTATTTATTAAATTTGTATGCCGCCCCTCTCCGTAGACTCGGGGCGGCTCACAACAGTAATAGAAAAACAATGTACAATATAAATCTAATAATTAAAACTAAAAACCCATAATTTAAAATACATGCACACAACATACCATAAAAGAAAGGCTGTCCTTCTTTGTTTCCAGCTTTTCCCAAAGTTTTCCCAAACTTGTGAAAAACTATACGGGATGGACAAAAAAATGGAAACACTTGACTTTTTGGCATCATAATGTTTGCACATGTTCAAATCAATCAAAACTTGACATTTATTTATTTATTCATTTATTCATTTATTTATTTACTTATTTATTAAATTTGTATGCCGCCCCTCTCCGTAGACTCGGGCGGCTCACAACAGTAATAGAAAAACAATGTACAATACAAATCTAATAATTAAAACTAAAAACCCATAATTTAAAAAACATGCGCACAGCATACCATACATAAACAATATAGGCCTGGGGAAGTTATCTCAGTTCCCCCATGCCTGACGGCAGAGGTGGGTTTTAAGGAGTTTACGAAAGGCAAGGAGGGTGGGGGCAGTTCTAAACTCAGGGGGGAGCTGGTTCCAGAGGGTCGGGGCCGCCGCAGAGAAGGCTCTTCCCCTGGGACCCGCCAAACGACATATTTTAATATTTTTTTTATTCTGTTATTTGATGTATTTTTTAAAACTATCTTTTTTGAAAACAAAAATTTAAGGAAATTGGTTATAACCTTCTAGAAATGGCAGAGCTCTCAGATTTTCAAAGAGGCCAAATTGTTGATGCTCAAACAGCAGGCACTGGTGTAACAGAAAGTGCCCGAAAGTTTGGCGTTTCAAGAGGTCATGTCTCAAAAGTAATCACTGCTTTTGAAAGAGAAGGGAAAACGTCCTCAGCCAAGCAAAGGTCTAGTCGAAAGTCGAAGTTGTCTGAGAGAGACCGTCGGACTCTAAAACGAATTGTTAGAGCGAATCGCAAGACCACAGCTCCTAAAATCACTGCAGAGCTTAATAGACACGTACAGAACCCAGTTTCCACAAAAACTGTTTGAAGGGAGCTTCACAAATCTGGATTCCATGGAAGAGCTGCAAAGTGTTTCCACTTTTATGTCCACCCCCTGTACATGGGACACCCAACCTATTTCTCCTATAACATTAATGTCTAAAGTCTAAATCCCAGATCCTTTTCTGGAAAGCTATTAGCTTTCCTTTATGCAAAAGCATTGCCTGAAGTTGGATGAAACAACTGCAGATCAACTTTGGGAACTTAGAAGAAATCCAGAAAGAGGCCAGAATTCAATAGATGTCAGAAACACTAATCTGGGGTCTTAACTCTCCCTCACTGGGCTCCAGTTAGACGCCAAATTTGACGTTTATTGGAAATAATACATTCTTGGCTTTTGCTATCTCTCCTCTGGGACCAACTCAGTTGATATATAGTGGTCCGAAAGCCACCAAGCAGATATTTCGGGAATCTACTTAAGCCTCTTGCAAATATTCCCGTTTCCAAAACAAGAATGGCTATTACACTCCCGAGAACTTGAATATTGTTGGAAATATGTGGGGAAATGAGATTTAAAAAATGCAGTGCATGTGAGGAGACCATGGGTTTATCTGAACTGATATATTTTTCTACGCAAGAAAAATAGGGCAAAATGCCAAAATAAGAATAGAAGGACTCTTATCTGGCTACGAGAAATGTTTGGAAGCTGTTGCTTCTTTCAAAAGAGGTATATAATAATAATAATAATATCAATAACAACAACAACAACAACAACAACAATAAGAAGAACAGGCCATTAGAACAAATGCTGTCAAAGCCAGAATTGAAAAATCAACAGACGATCCAAAGTGCAGACTCTGTAAAGAAACAGATGAAACAATCGATCACTTACTCAGCTGCTGCAAAAAGATCGCACAGACTGACTACAAGCATAGTCATGATGCTGTGGCACAGATGATCCACTGGAACTTGTGCCGGAACTACCATTTACCAATGGCAAAGAACTGGTGGGATCATAAGCCCGAAAAAGTGGTCGAAAATGAGCAAGCAAAACTACTGTGGGACTTCCGACTTCTGACTGACCGAATTCTGAAGCATAACACACAAGACATTGTGATTGTGGAGAAAAAGAAAGTATGGATCATCAACATCGCAATCCCAGGAGACAGAAGAATTGAGGAGAAGCAGCTAGAGAAATTAGTGAAATACGAAGATCTAAAAATCGAGCTGCAATGACTCTGGCATAAGCCAGTGAAAGTGGCCCCAGTGGTACTTGGCACGCTGGGCGCAGTACCAAAGGACCTAAGAATATAAATATGAAATTAGCTTCTGTATAAGGTGTGGCTCTTTTGTGAGGAGTCACCAGCGCGTTGCAAACCACTTGTCCAGACAGAGAATAAAGCTTTTATACTTTTATTCTGAAAGTCTCCTTTGAAATTCCTTTGAAATTCTGCTAACAACATTTTATAATTTATAGGTTATGACCTATAAAGCCCTACATGGCATCGGACTAGAATACCTCCGAGACCACCTTCTGCTGCACGAATCCCAGCGGCCGATTAGGTCCCACAGAGTTGGCCTTCTCCGGGTCCCGTCGACAAAACAATGTCGTCTGGCGGGACCCAGGGGAAGAGCCTTCTTTGTGGCGGCCCCAACCCTCTGGAATCAACTCCCCCCCGGAGATCAGGACTGCCCCCACCCTCCTCGCTTTTCGTAAGTTATTAAAAACTCATCTTTGCTGCCAAGCATGGGGAAATTAACACACACACCCCAATTATCAAGGTTTTGTGTATGGTTTGATTGGATTGTGTGATTATTTTATTATAAGGGTTTTAAATTGTATTTTTAAAAATTGGATTTGTACACTGTTTTATGTTGTTGTGAGCCACCCCGAGTCTTCGGAGAGGGGCAGCATACAAATCTAATTATTATTATTAATAATAATAATAATAATAATAATAATAATAATAAATAGGCAGAATGGATAAAGAAAAGACCTGGTCATGGCTTACAAGTGGAACACTCAAAAAGGAGACAGAAGGACTAATACTGGCGGCACAAGAACAGGCCATTAGAACAAATGCTGTCAAAGCCAGAATTGAAAAATCAACAGACGATCCAAAGTGCAGACTCTGTAAAGAAACAGATGAAACAATCGATCACATACTCAGCTGCTGCAAAAAGATCGCACAGACTGACTACAAGCATAGACATGATGCTGTGGCACAGATGATCCACTGGAACTTGTGCCGGAACTACCATTTACCAATGGCAAAGAAGTGGTGGGATCATAAGCCCAAAAAAGTGGTCGAAAATGAGCAAGCAAAACTACTGTGGGACTTCCGACTCCAGACTGACCGAATTCTGAAGCATAACACACCAGACATCCTGATTGTGGAGAAAAAGAAAGTATGGACCATCGACATCACAATCCCAGGAGACAGCAGAATTGAGGAGAAGCAGCTCGAGAAATTAGTGAAATACGAAGACCTAAAAATCGAGCTGCAACGACTCTGGCATAAGCCTGTGAAAGTGGTCCCAGTGGTACTTGGCACGCTGGGCGCAGTGCCAAAGGATCTCAGCGGACATTTGAAAACCATGGGAATGGACAAAATCTCCATCTGGCAATTGCAAAAGGCCGCTTTACTGGGATCGGCAAACATAATTCGCCGTTACATCACGCAGTCCTAGGTGCTTGGGAAGCGCCCGACTGGTGATGAAATACGAAATCCAGCATAGTGATCTCGTTTGCTGTGTTGTACTGACATAATAATAATAATAATAATAATAATAATAATAATAATAATAATAATAATAACAACAACAACAACAACAATAACAACAATAACAATAATAACAATAATAACAATAGTAACAACAACAACAATAATAACAACAACAACAACAACAACAACAATAATAATAATAATAATAATAATAATAATAATAATCTGCAGAGGAAAACAGGGAGCATTTGGAATATTTCCCTTCCTTGTTTAAAAAAAAAAGATTCTTCAATTAGTTGGTTTGATGCTTTGGAGAGAAAGGTATCTGGAACTACTACAATACCAAATGGCTGGTGTCAAGATCTGGCAAACAGCCCGTTGGCCTGACAATCTGAACAATGGCTGAGTAAAAGAATAAAAGCATTGACAAATTGCCCGGTGATTCACTTTGGAAGCAGAATAAAAATGTTGAGTAAAAAACCGAGGACCTTTCCCCTCCCCAACCCACCCGCCCCTGGAAACTACCTGATGATTTATGGACTTTCAAATGCTTTCAGCACCAAGGTATAGATGACATCATGCTGCCCCCGTTTCCTCTTGATCACCTGCTGGTTTCTATTCAGGTGCAGCTCTGTTTGCATTGGCTTGTAGCCGGAAACCTGTATAACGCAGTGTGAAAATGTTCTTTAGGCAAGGACAGTGTGCGTATACGTGTGTGTGCGTGAGAGAGAGAGAGAGAGAAATCAAAACAGCCACTGAAATTGTATAATCTGGCTTCCCCTGGCACTTTGGAATACAGTGGTACCTCTACCTAAGAATGCCTCTACTTACGAACTTTTCTAGATAGGAACCGGATGTTCAAGATTTTTTTTGGCCTCTTCTCAAGAACCATTTCCTACTTACAAACCCGAGCCTCTGAAACTATAACCAGAAAAGGCGGGGAGAAGCCTCCGTGGGGCCTCTCTAGGAATCTCCTGGGAGGCTACAGGGCTGGAAAAGGCAGGTAGGAGCCTCCGTGGGGCCTCTCTAGGCCGGAAAAGGCGTGGAGAAGCCTCTGTGGGGCCTCTCTAGGAATCTCGGGGAGGAAACAGGGTCAGAAAAGACAGGGAGAAGCCTCTGTGGGGCCTCTCTAGGAATCTCCTGGGAGGCTACAGGGCTGGAAAAGGCAGGTAGGAGCCTCCGTGGGGCCTCTCTAGGCCGGAAAAGGCATGGAGAAGCCTCTGTGGGGCCTCTCTAGGAATCTCGGGGAGGAAACAGGGTCAGAAAAGACAGGGAGAAGCCTCCGTGGGGCCTCTCTAGGAATCTCCTGGGAGGAAATTTCCTGGGAGGAAACTGTAACCGGAAAAGGCGGGGAGAAGCCTCTGTGGGGCCTCTCTAGGAATCTCCTGGGAGGCTACAGGGCTGGAAAAGGCAGGGAGGAGCCTCCGTGGGGCCTCTCTAGGAATCTGCTGGGAGGAAACAGGGCCGGAAAAGGTGTGGAGAAGCCACTGTGGGGCCTCTCTAGGAATTTCCTGGGAGGAAACAGGACCGGAAAAGGCAGGGAGAAGCCTCCGTGGGGCCTCTCTAGGAATCTCCTGGGAGGAAACAGGGCCAAAAAAGGCAGGGAGAAGCCTCCGTGGGGCCTCTCTAGGAATCTCCTGGGAGGAAACAGGGCCGGAAAAGGCATGGAGAAGCCTCCGTGGGGCCTCTCTAGGAATCTCCTGGGAGGAAACAGAGCCACCACCTCCCTGTGGTTTCCCTAATCTCACACCTTATTTGCTTTTACATTGATTTTTATGGGAAAAATTACTTCTTCTTACAAACTTTTCTACATAAGAACCTGGCCACGGAATGAATTAAGTTCGTAAGTAGAGGCACCACTGCATTTATTCATTTGACTTGAATTTGATTTGATTTGATTTGTACCCTAACTTTATCAGCGCACACACACACACAAAAATACACAGACACTGCTCCTCCCTCCTCCTATTTTCTTCGCAACAACAATCCTGTGAAGTGAGTGAGGCTAAGAGACAGACTGGTGCAAACTCATCAACTATCTATTTACGAGATGTCCAAATGCAAAGAATCAGCACTTTCAGATTACGAAGGCAGGAATGTCCCCTCGCAGATTAAAAAGTCAAGGAAAACACCTGATTAAAGTTTAGAGCCTGTTCTGCTGGGCTCTCTGATAGGAGCCTCCCAAAAATTCAAGGATACAAATTTCAGACACACACACGTTTGAAAATTCAAAACAATGTTCTTTATCACAAAAGTCAAAATAAACTAAGCACTCTTTTTGTAATGCAAAGAGCACTCGTCCCAAAACAACCGGGTAGTCCGTACAATTTCCCTTAAGCTGTCATTAAGTACTTAGCCAGCAGCTGTGGAGAAACTTCACACCCCTTCTTCTTCCAACGAAGGGAGACACACACACACACACACACACGCTGCTCTGCTTTGGTTTCAAGGGCGTGAAAAAGCAACAAAGTACAGCAACACAAGATTCCTCATGAAACTGCAACAGATACTCTTCCACAATGGCCAAACCCACATGCTGCTATTTATAGCAGCAGCCCTAATTACTGGAACCCCACCCAAACACAGGTGGCCTCCCTTATTTCCTGTAATATGTTCTTACTTGGTCTCTTCTACGCAAAATTCTGCGCTTGTGTGGATCCAAAATGTCATCATCTGAAGCTATAGAAGATAAGGGAGATTGACTGCCTTGGCTGTGTGTCAAGCCCTCCTCTGCCGAGTCACTCCCACCTTCTTC
>NC_091954.1:8384478-8404478 GCF_031021105.1 Erythrolamprus reginae
GTAACTCTGGACCGTTTATAATATTAGAAAGATAAAATTCATTATTTTTAAAAAATAAAGAAATATAAAATACATGTATTACAAAACCTATACACTATTAAAAAAAGACAAATATTCAACCCTTACTAAAAGATGGTGTTCTGTATTAACTCATTATTATTATTATTATTATTATTATTATCATTATTTTATTATTATTAATTACATTTGTATGCCGCCCCTCTCCATAGACTCGGGGCGGTTTACAGCAATAGTAGAAAACAATGTAAAATACAAATCTAATATTTAAAAAACTAAAAACCCATAATTTAAAAAGCATACACACAACATACCATACATAAACTATATAGGCCTGGGGAAGATGTCTCAATTCCCCCATGCCTGACGGCAGAGATGGGTCTTAAGGAGTTTACGAAAGGCAAAGAAAGTGTGGGCAATCCTAATCTCCAGGGAGAGCTGGTTTCAGAGGTTCGGGGCCGCCACAGAGAAGGCTCTTCCCCTGGGTCCTGCCAGATGACATTGTTTAGTCGATGGGACCCGGAGAAGGCCAACTCTGTGGGACCTAACTGGTCGCTGGGATTCGTGCGGCAGAAGGCGGTCCTGGAGATATTCTGGTCCGATGCCGTGAAGGGCTTTTTCAGCAGACGTGAAATTTCGTTTTAAAGCTTGATACTAACTTTTAGACTTTTAAAGATGAGGAAATTATGTAATACCTTTATAAGTAATTGGCGACATATATTGAAGAAGTGTAACCTCCATATCATTTTATATCCATCTTTACTTGCATTTTACTTTATACATACAACATGCATGCACGCAAACAAACTCTAATAATTCACACATATACACCACAGTGCATGTAATTTAAAGAGAAAGCAATCTGTATTTGTCAACGTGGCCAAGCCCTTGCCATCATAGAAATCTGGTTTTTTGGGTGGGGGGCACATAAAGCCTGGAATACTAATATCAAACGACCTAAGTGCTAAAGCCCACTGCAACTATATCGCCAAAAAGGCTTCCAGAGTTGTTAATCTGATCCTACGTAGCTTCTGCCCCGGCAATCTCACACTACTCACAAGAGCCTACAAAACCTATGCCAGACCCATTCTCGAATACAGCTCATCTGTCTGGAACCCACACCACATCTCAGACATCAACACCCTTGAAAACGTCCAAAGATATTTCACCAGAAGAGCCCTTCACTCCTCCACTCGAAACAGAATACCCTACGAAAATAGGTCTAACAATCCTGGGCCTAGAAAGCCTAGAACTACGGCGCCTAAAACACGATTTAAGTATTGCCCAGAAGATCATATGCTGCAATGTCTTTCCGGTCAACGACTACTTCAGCTTCAACCGCAACAACAGAAGAGCACACAACAGATTCAAACTTAATATTAACCGCTCCAAACTTGACTGTAAAAAATATGACTTTAACAATCGAGTTGTCGAAGCGTGGAACTCATTACCGGACTCAATAGTGTCAACTCCCAACCCCCAACACTTCTCTCTTAGACTCTCCACGATTGACCTCTCCAGGTTCCTAAGAGGCCAGTAAGGGGCGTATATAAGTGCACTGATGTGCCTATCGTTCCCTGTCCAATTGTCTTTCCTTATCTCATATGTCATATATATTCTCTCCTTATCTATCTATCTATATAAGCACGAAGCTTATAACTTCAGCCTGATGATGGTGAATGTGATTTCACCGAAACGTCGCATAGACGCTCAAAATATTACACGGGGCAAAACCCGAACTCAGAACAATCTGCATATATTATATATTGTATATATATATATATCGTATATATTCTCTCCCTCCCATCTACTTCTCTTCTTTTTACTTCCTATAATCATATATATTACTTAATGTCTATTCTCTTCCATATGTATTGTATATTGGACAAAGAATAAATAAGAATAATAAATAAATAAAATAAAACATGCATGCACACAAACACACTCTAATAATTCACACATATGCACCCCAGTGCATGTAATTTAAAGAGAGAGCAATCTGTATTGGTCAACGTGGCCAAGCCCTTGCCATCATAGAAATCTGATTTTTTTTGGGCGGGGGGCACATAAAGCCTGGCTACTAAAGGCCAGCTTCCACCTCGGGGGTTGGATTTTCCCTCCAGCTGTGGGGCTCAAAATCCCCCAGCGTTCACAAAGGAAGGGTGGAGAAAATGCAAGCAACTCAGCCTGAAGGAAATTCGAGGAAGGGCTTGGTCAGTGACTCAAAGGAAGTGGAGGAAGCAATAGCTGAGATAGGCTCAGACTTCACTTCCTCAAGATGATGATAGAACTCCAGTTTTTTTTTTCTGGAAGAGAAGATGATCTGTACCCCAGGTTCATGCAGGCTTTAGACCAGGGGCTATTTATGTCATACATTTTCATTTTCATTTATTCATTTGTCCAATACACAAGTACATAGGAAGAAAATAGACATGTGATAATATTTTTTTTAAAAAGGGTGAAAGTGGGCTTAGAGGAGAGGATATAGGGGAAGGTTTGGTAGGGAAGGTTTGGTAGGGAGAGTGACATAGGGGAAGGTTTGGTAGGGAAGGTTTGCCTATTTGCCGATGACTCTAAAGTGTGCAATAGGGTTGATATTCCTGGAGGCGTCTGTAATATGGTAAATGATTTAGCTTTACTAGATAAATGGTCAAAGCAATGGAAACTGCAGTTTAATGTTTCCAAATGTAAAATAATGCACTTGGGGAAAAGGAATCCTCAATCTGAGTATTGTATCGGCAGTTCTGTGTTAGCAAATACTTCAGAAGAAAAGGATGGTGAGACCACATTTGGAATACTGTGTTCAGTTCTGGAGACCTCACCTACAAAAAGATATTGACAAAATTGAACGGGTCCAAAGACGGGCTACAAGAATGGTGGAAGGTCTTAAGCATAAAACGTATCAGGAAAGACTTAATGAACTCAATCTGTATAGTCTGGAGGACAGAAGGAAAAGGGGGGACATGATCGAAACATTTAAATATATTAAAGGGTTAAATAAGGTCCAGGAGGGAAGTGTTTTTAATAGGAAAGTGAACACAAGGACAAGGGGACACAATCTGAAGTTAGTTGGGGGAAAGATCAAAAGCAACGTGAGAAAATATTATTTTACTGAAAGAGTAGTAGATCTTTGGAACAAACTTCCAGCAGACGTGGTAGATAAATCCACAGTAACTGAATTTAAACATGCCTGGGATAAACATATATCCATCCTAAGATAAAATACAGAAAATAGTATAAGGGCAGACTAGATGGACCATGAGGTCTTTTTCTGCCGTCAGACTTCTATGTTTCTATGTTTCTATATATGAAAGGAAGAGAATATATAAGATAGGTGAAAGAAAGGAAAGACAATTGGACAGGGGATGAAAGGCACACCAGTGCACTTATGTACGCCCCTTACTGGCCTCTTAGGAATCTGGAGAGGTCATCATGGAGTGTCTAAGGGAGAAGTGTTGGGGGTTAGGGGTTGACACAATTGAGTCCGGTAATGAGTTCCACGCTTCGATAACTCGACTGTTGAAATCATATTTTTTACAGTCAAGTTTGGCGCGGTCCGTATTGAGTTTGAATTTGTTACGTGCTCTTGTGTTGTTGCGGTTGAAGTTGAAGTAGTCATTGACTGGTAGGACATTGCAGCATATGATCTTGTGGGCAATACTCAAATCTTGTTTTAGGCGCCGTAGTTCTAGGCTTTCTCTCTGAGTGCCACCTGCATGGTGGCAGCAATTGAATATTGAACATATACAAAACACACTTGAAAATAGGCATGCTTTCTATAGGTACTTATTTTATTTGAAAGGGGCGGTAAAATTTATCTTTTTTAAATTATTGTGAGTTGCAGCAAACTTGTGGATATGTCAAGTCAAAATGGGCCAATCCACTTAACTCTGTTTTAAAACCAGAACTTTTAATGCAGTAAATTCCTTCCTCCCTCCCTCCCTTCCTTTCTTTTTCCTTCCTTTCTTTTTCCTTCCTTCCTTTCTTCCTTCCTTTCTTCCCTTCCTCTTTCTTTCATTCTTTCTTTCTTTTCTTCCTTCCTTCCTTTCTTTCTTTTTCCTTCCTTCCTTCCTTTCATCCCTTCCTCTTTCTTTCCTTCCTTCTTTCCTTTCTTTCTTTTTCCTTCCTTCCTTCCTTCCCTTCCTCTTTCTTTCCTTCCTTCCTTCCTTTCTTTTTCCTTCTTTCCTTCCTTTCTTTTTCCTTCTTTCCTTCCTTTCTTTTTCCTTCTTTCTTTCCTTCCTTCCTTCCTTTCTTTTCCCTTCTTTTTTCCCTCCTTTCTTTTTCCTTCTTTCCTTCCTTTCTTTTTCCTTCTTTCTTTCCTTCCTTTCTTTTTCCTTCCTTCCTTCCCTTCCTCTTTCCTTCCTTCCTTCCTTCCTTCCTTCCTTTCATCCCTTCCTCTTTCTTTCCTTTCTTTCTTTTTCCTTCCTTCCTTCCTTTCTTCCCTTCCTCTTTCTTTCCTTCCTTCCTTTCTTTTTCCTTCTTTCCTTCCTTTCTTTTTCCTTCTTTCTTTCCTTCCTTCCTTCCTTCCTTCCTTCCTTTCTTTTCCCTTCTTTTTTCCCTCCTTTCTTTTTCCTTCTTTCCTTCCTTTCTTTTTCCTTCTTTCTTTCCTTCCTTCCTTCCCTTCCTCTTTCCTTCCTTCCTTCCTTCCTTCCTTCCTTCCTTCCTTCCTTCCTTCCTTCCTTCCTTCCTTCCTTCCTCTGCAGACTTGCAGTACACTGAGATTTCATCCAAGACAATGAAACTTGTATGGTGCCATCATAACTCAAACTCCATTCCTTTTGTTCATTTGGGCTACATACATTGTATACATGGAAATATTTACTGATTCCTCGAAACCTGGATATAAATTGTTTCAACTCCTACCCTCAAGACAATTAGACACAAGAACAGTTTTTCCCCGAATGCCATCACTCTGCTAAACAAATAATTCCCTCTCCACTGTCAAGCTATTCACTAAGGCAGTGTTTCCCAACCTTGGCCACTTGAAGATATCTGGACTTCAACTCCCAGAATTCCCCAGCCCGCATTGAAGTCCAAATAGCTTCAAGCATTTGAATTGAAGTCCAAATAGCTTCAGGTGGCCAAGGTTGGGAAACATTGCACTAAGGCTACATTACTATTACTATTAGTCTTGTAATTGTTCCTACCACCCATCTCTTCCCACTTATGACTGTATGACTGTAACCTGTTGCTTGTATCCTTATGATTTATATTACTGTAATATTAATTGTTTCCAAATTGTTTATTTGTACCCTATGACAATCATTAAGTGCTGTACCTTATGATTCTTGACAAATGTATCTTTTCTTTTATGCACTCTGAGAGCATATGTACCAAAGACAAATCCCTTGTGTGTCCAATCACACTTAGCCAATAAAGAATTCTATTTGCAATTTGCACAATGTTATCATTTGCAATCCCCATCCATGATGCCTTATTTATAATGAAACATTAAGGGGCAGGCTGATTCTGGAATGCAGAATCTGTTTTGTATTTGGATTTTTTTTAAAAAAAAATAACAACAAAACCCTGAGATTTGAGGAATAAAAGCCAGGATCTTATCTCAGACAGTTTTGTATTCATTTAGCCACTTCCGCATAAAAATTCTCTACCAATCTGAAAGCATTTCTAAATCTCACAGCATTGGCGATCTTTGCGAAGTGAGCTGATTTCTGGGTCTCTTTGGAAACATAGTACAGTGTTCCCTCGATTTTCGCGGGTTTAAACTTTGCGAATAGCCTATACCACGGTTTTTCAAATAATATTAATTCAAAAATACTTTGCGGTTTTTTTTCTATACCACGGTTTTTCCTGCCCGATGACATCATACGTCATCGCCAAACTAATAATTTTTGCAAATAAATAACAAAAAAAGAGATTATTGTTAATAAATAATTATGTTTATAAATATCAGGATCACTAAGTGTCTTATTCAATGGTGAGTACCAGTAATAATGGTGAGTAAATGGTTGTTAAGGGAATGGGAAATGGTAATTTAGGGATTTAAAGTGCTAAGGGAAGGCTTGTGATACTGTCCACAGCCAAAAATGGTGTATTTACTTCCGCATCTCTATTTTGCGGAAATTCGACTTTCGCGGGCGGTCTCAGAACGCATCCCCTGCAAAAATCGAGGAAAACTGTACTGTAAATAATAATAATAATAATAATAATAATAATAATAATAATAATAATTTTTTGGATTTGTATGCCGCCCCTCTCCGTAGACTCGGGGCGGCTAACAACAATAATAAACACAATATGTACAATCCAATGCCGCACGAATCCCATCGACCGGTTTGGTCCCACAGAGTTGGCCTTCTCCGGGTCCCGTCGACCAGACCTGTGCTTGGCTGAGGAGGTTTTCCCTTCTCTTTCAAAAGCAGTCATTACTTTTGAGACATGACCTCTTGAAACACAAAACATTCGGGCACTTTCTGTTACACTAGCGCCTGCCATTTGAGCACCAACAATTTGGCCTCTTTGAAAGTCTGAGAGGTCTGCCATTTCTAGAAGGTTATAACCAATTTCCTTAAATTTCTGTTTTAAAAAAAGGTAGTTTAAAAAAATATATCAAATAACAGAATAAAAAAAATATTAAAATATATCGTCTGGTGGGACCCAGGGGAAGAGCCTTCTCTGTGGCGGCTCCGACCCTCTGGAACCAACTCCCCCCTGAGATTAGGATTGCCCCCACCCTCCTTGCCTTTCGCAAACTCCTTAAAACCCACCTCTGCTGTCAGGCATGAGGGAACTGAAACATCTCCCCCTTGCCCATGTTGTTCTGGTGTTAGATTGATTGTGTGCTTGTTTTTTTTAATATTCTGGGGTTGTTTTTTATGAATTTTTTAGCTTAACATTGTAATTGGATTGGTGGGTATTGGATTTGTTATTATGTATTGTTTTTACTTTGTTGTGAGCCGCCCCGAGTTTGCGGAGAGGGGCGGCATATAAATCCAATAAATCTAATCTCTAATCTAATCAATAATAAAAAAACAACTAAAAACCCCTATTATAAACCCAAACATACATACAAACATACCATGCATAACTTGTAATGGCCTAGGGGGAAGAGCTATCTCAACTCCCCCATGCCTGGCGGTATAAATGAGTCTTGAGTACTTTACGAAAGACTGGTTTTTGTTTCCCTTTAATGCTTCAACACTAATGGGTTCATTGGCAGCTGTTCCTTATGTTCTTGGTTCTTGGCATGAAGTGATTCAACTGAAAAGTTGGAAGGATGACTCTTCCCTTACCTCTTGTAGGGACCATCTCATTAAAAAAAACCCCTGGGAAACGCAATACAGTATATAAATGTTACTAAATGAAAATGTAAATTTTATTTATTTATTTATTGGATTTGTATGCCGCCCCTCTCCGTGGACTCGGGACGGCTAACAACAGTGACCAAAACAGAATGTAAAAATCCAATACTATAATATCTAAAAGCCCTTGTTATAAAACCAATCATACATACGAACATACCATGCATAAATTGTAGAAGCCTAGGGGAAAAATTATCTCAGTTCCCCCATGCCTGACGGCAGAGGTGGGTTTTGAGGAGCTTACGAAAGGCAAGGAGGGTGGGGGCAATTCTGATCTCGGGGGGGGCGTTGGTTCCAGAGGGTCGGGGCCGCCACAGAGAAGGCTCTTCCCCTGGGCCCCGCCCACCGACATTGTTTAGTTGACGGGACCCGGAGAAGGCCCAATATGAAGGATGCTTGAAGGACAACTTATTTTATTTTGCAATGGAAGTATTTATTTTTTATTTGGAGAATAGGAGATTACAGTAGTCTAATATGGATGCGTCTCAGCTATTTGTTTTAGTCAGAAATCTGTCATCTGAAATAAGTTCATAACTTCGAGTCTGCGGAGAGGGGCGGCATACAAATCTAAATAATAAATAAATAAATAAATAAATAAATAAATAATGTTTCCACACTTTTCCGGTCGTCCCCCCCCCCCCCTCTACATTTTTGTTCATAATTGAAATTTGGAAAGAAATGCAGCTTTTTAGTTGCTATCATTCAGCAGTTAAGTTAAAAATGTGTGCCAGTGCATTTTGTGAACTATTTTGATTGTTTACTGGTAGTTTCGTTCGTATTTCCATTCCTTTTGTTCATTTGGGCTACCTTGCACGTCTGAAAATATTTACTGACCCCTCGCATCCTGGACCCAAACTGCTTCAACTACTACCTTCAAAACGACACTACAGAGCAATAGAGAGCACACCAGAACAACTGGACACAAGAACAGTTTTTCCCCAAGCACCATCACTCTGCTAAATGAATATTTCTCTCAACACTGTCAAACTATTTCCTAGCTCTGCCCTACTATTAATCTTCTCATTGCTCCCATCACCCATCTCCTCCCACAAATGGCTGCATAACTGTAACTTTGTGCCTTGCATCTTTATAATTTATATTGACTGGTTCCTAATATGATTTGGTTGCTTATTTGTACCTGGACAATCATTAGGTGTTGTACCTTATGATTCTTGATAAATATATCTTTTCTTTTACATACACTGAGAACATCTGTCCAATTGTTTTTCCTTTCTTTCACCTATCTTATATATTCTCTTCCTTTCATATATCCTCTCCTCTAAGTTCACTTTCACCCTCTTTTATATTATCACATGTCTATTTTTCTTCCTATGTATTTGTGTATTGGACAAATGAATAAATGAATGAATGAATGAATGAATAAATAAATAAATATGCACCAAGACGAATTCCTTGTGTGTCCAATCACACTTGGCCAATAAAGAATTCTATTCTATTCTATTCTATTCTAAGGGGGACATGATCGAAACATTTAAATATGTCAAAGGGTTAAATAAGGTCCAGGAGGGAAGTGTTTTTAATAGGAAAGTGAACACAAGAACAAGGGGGCCCAATCTGAGGTTAGTTGGGAGAAAGATCAAAAGCAACATAAGAAAATATTATTTTACTGAAAGAGTAGTAGATCCTTGGAACAAACTTCCAGCAGACGTGGTTGGTAAATCCACAGTAACTGAATTTAAACATGCCTGGGATAAACATAGATCCATCCTAAGATAAAATACAGGAAATAGTATAAGGGCAGAGTAGATGGACCATGAGGTCTTTTTCTGCCGTCAGTCTTCTATGTTTCTATGTTTCTATGTTTCTATTCTATTCTATTCTGTATTCTGTATTCTGTATTCTGTATTCTGTATTCTGTATTCTGTATTCTATATTCTTCTATATTCTATATTCTTCTATATTCTATATTCTTCTATATTCTATATTCTTCTATATTCTATATTCTTCTATATTCTATATTCTAAATTCTATATTCTATATTCTTCTATATTCTATATTCTTCTATATTCTATATTCTTCTATATTCTATATTCTTCTATATTCTATATTCTTCTATATTCTATATTCTTCTATATTCTATATTCTATATTCTATATTCTTCTATATTCTATATTCTATATTCTATATTCTATATTCTTCTATATTCTATATTCTATATTCTATATTCTATATTCTATTCTCCCTTCCTTTATTTGAAGGATTTAATTTTTTTAAAGGGGTGAGGGTGGGGGAATGCCAGAGGGAAACAGCAGGATAATCTTTTGCATATTTTCCAAAGAAGCCCTGCTATTATTTCTCCGGATCAATGCCATGTGGTTGTGAAATCCACCACGGCTGGGATGCCAGGTGCAGCCTTAGAACTGCCAATTCAATCCCCTTTCCTAGCAGCCCCTCCCTGGAGCATCTCAATACGGCTATAATAGCCCATGTGAATTATTAATAGTTTTGGGATCCAGGAAATGGGAAGGAAGGCTTCCGGCAATGCTATGAGCAGGAAAAAGAAGAAATACCAGCAGTCTCTTGTAACCAGATCTCCAGAGGTTGATTTCATGATTGTTGTCATAATCAGACAATTACTGATCAGGCTTATTTTCTGCAGAAGAAGAAGAGGAAGAGGAAGAGGAGGAGGAGGAGGAAACATTGACTGCAGAAAAAGACTTCATGGTCCATCTAGTCCAGTGATTTTCAACCTTTTTTGAGCCATGGCACATTTTTTAATTTTACAAAATCCTGGGGCACATTGAGTGGGGGGGGGAGGGGCTCAAAAAAGTTTGGACAATTTTTTTCTCTCTCCCTTCCTCCCTTTCGCTCTATTTCTCTTTCCCTCCCTCTTTTTCTCCCTTCTTCTTTTTTCTCTCTCTCCATCCCTTTCTTTCTCTCTTCCTCCCTTCCTCTCTTTTTTGCTCTCTTTCTCCCTACCTCCCTCTATGTCTTTCTCTCTCCCACCTTCCCTCCCTCTCTTTCTCTCTCTCTCTTT
The DNA here is from genome assembly GCF_031021105.1 of Erythrolamprus reginae. Taxonomy (NCBI): domain Eukaryota; kingdom Metazoa; phylum Chordata; class Lepidosauria; order Squamata; family Dipsadidae; genus Erythrolamprus; species Erythrolamprus reginae. The sequence goes on from NC_091954.1 coordinate 8,394,817, forward strand.
CTTTCTCTCTCTCTCTTGCTCTCTCTCTTGCATTTTTCTCTCTTGTTCTCTTTCTCTCTTGCTTTCTTTCTTTCTTTCTCTCTCTCTTGCTTTCTCTGTCTCTCTCTCTCTCTTGCTTTTTTCTCTCTCTCTTTCTCTCTCTCTTTCTCTCTCTCTTTTTTCTCTCTCTCTCGTTCTTTCTTTCTTTCTGTCTCTTTCTTTCTTCCTCTCTCTCTCTTTCTCTCTCTCTCTCTTTCTTTTTTCCCCTCTCTCTTGTTTTCTTTCTCTCTCTGAGCTTCGCGGCACACCTGACCATGTCTCACGGCACACTAGTGTGCCGCGGCACACTGGTTGAAAAACACTGATCTAGTCTGCCCTTAGACTATTTCCTGTATTTTATCTTAGGATGGAGATATGTTTATCCCAGGCAGGTTTAAATTCAGTTACTGTGGATTGACCAACCACGTCTGCTGGAAGTTTGTTCTAAGCACCTACTAACCCCTCCCTTCCCCTCCCACTCCCTCCTTATACAACTTGTATAACAGTGTAAATGTTCTGTCCCCTCAAAATAAAATCAAAATCACTTAGGGGCATACTTACTTTTGTTGCCAGCAGTTTAGACATTAATGGGTGTGTGTCGTGTTATTTTGAGGGGACAGCACATTTACACTGTTATACAACTTGTATACTTACTACTTTACATTTGTAGCCAAGTCTCATTTCATCAGGGTTGTCACATGAAAAGATATACAGTGAACCCTCGATCATCGCGAGGGTTCCGTTCCAGGACCCCACGCGATGATCGATTTTTAGCGAAGTAGCGGTGCGGAAGTAAAAACACCATCTGCGCTTGCGCAGATGGTGTTTTTGCTTCCACTGCCGCCCGCCCTTCGCCCGCCCACCCCGTTGCTCGCGCCCGCCCACCCCATTGCTCACGCTGTTGCTGGGGCCGCTTCCCAGCTGGGGAGCCGAGCTAGGGAGTCCCGACCGCCCGCGCGTTGCTGGGGAAAGCGCGCGCGCTTGGGGAATCCCTAGCTCCGCTCCCCAGCTGGGGAGCCGAGCTAGGGAGTCCGGACCGCGCGCGCGTTGCTGGGGAAAGCGCGCGCGCTTGGGGAATCCCTAGCTCCGCTCCCCAGCTGGGGAGCCGAGCTAGGGATTCCCCAAGCGCGCGCGCTTTCCCCAGCAACGCGCGCGCGGTCCGGACTCCCTAGCTCGGCTCCCCAGCTGGGGAGCGAGCTGCGATGTCCCCAAGCGCGCGGGCACCGCCCGCCCGCCCACGCTGTTGCTGGGGCCGCTTCCCAGCTGGGGAGCCGAGCTAGGGAGTCCGGACCGCGCGCGCGTTGCTGGGGAAAGCGCGCGCGCTTGGGGAATCCCTAGCTCCGCTCCCCAGCTGGGGAGCCGAGCTAGGGATTCCCCAAGCGCGCGCGCTTTCCCCAGCAACGCGCGCGCGGTCCGGACTCCCTAGCTCGGCTCCCCAGCTGGGGAGCGAGCTGCGATGTCCCCAAGCGCGCGGGCACCGCCCGCCCGCCCACGCTGTTGCTGGGGCCGCTTCCCAGCTGGGGAGCCGAGCTAGGGAGTCCGGACCGCGCGCGCGTTGCTGGGGAAAGCGCGCGCGCTTGGGGAATCCCTAGCTCCGCTCCCCAGCTGGGAAGCGGAGCTAGGGATTCCCCAAGCGCGCGCGCTTTCCCCAGCAACGCGCGCGCGGTCCGGACTCCCTAGCTCGGCTCCCCAGCTGGGGAGCGAGCTGCGATGTCCCCAAGCGCGCGGGCACCGCCCGCCCGCCCACGCTGTTGCTGGGGCCGCTTCCCAGCTGGGGAGCCGAGCTGGGGTGTCCCCGCGCGTGCCGCCCGCCCGCCCACGCCGTTGCTCGCGCCGCCGCTGGGGTCTTACGGGGGCAAGAGGGGGAAGACCCAGGGAAGCCTCTGCCCGGCGGGGAAACTCCACCATCTACGCATGCGTGGAAGGGCACGCATGCGTAGATGGTGGAGTTTACTTCCGGGTTGAAAACTCGCGAAATAGCCCTTTCGCGATCCTTAAGGACGCGAAACTCGAGGGTTCACTGTACTTCAATATTTACAAAAAGTGAGGGGTGTACTCCCTTTTGTGACGTACTGTATATTATCTGTTGCCATGTATTTGGAGAGCTTCAAGCTGCAACCACAACATCACAAGAGCACACAACAGATTTAAACTTAATATTAACCGCTCCAAACTTGACTGTAAAAAATACGACTTCAGTTACCGAGTTGTCGAAGCATGGAACTCATTACTGGACCAAAGATACTTTACTGGAAGAACCCTCCACTCACAGCAGAATACCCTACACAACTAGATTTACAATCCTAGGTTTAGAAAGCTTAGAACTACGTCGCCTTAAACACGACCTAAGCATAGCTCATGAAATCATCTGCTACAGCGTCCTTCTTGTCAAAGAGGTCCAAGTAGGTGAAACTGGCGAACCAGACAAACCAGGGCAAGTGGGACTCATGCCTAACGTGGGCCTAGAAGTCAATCCGCTATGGACACTATTCTCGGTGATTAACTATTATTTATTCTCTTTCCAGCTTGTCCTTGAATTACACAAAGATTTAGCTCACTGTGAACTCATGCAAACAAGGAAGTGTCAAGACCTCAACATTTCTGGATTCTGAACTTACTGAACTTCTACCAAATAAAGATATCTAAAATAAGAAATGATGACATCCATGATCTAAATAGCTTGACAAAGTAACAGGATGCTCTGGATTATGCAAACACAAAAAGTATGTGGCATTCGTTGAAAATGGCAATATCACTTGTGTCAAGATCTCTATTTTGTACATAGGGTACCAGTGAGATACTTTGTTGTTCTATCACTTCGCAGCATTTTAAGCAGTGATGTGCTGCCAAAAAGTTTTACTGCCAACACTGTGGGTGTGGCTTGTTTTGTGGGTGTGGCTTCATGGTCAGGTGACCAGGTGTTCTGCCGGGCTCTCTGGTGGGAGCCTCCCGAAAATTCAAGGGTACAAATTTCAGACACACACACGTTTGAAAATTCAAAACAATGTTCTTTATCACAAAATTCAAAAGAAACAAACCACCCTTTTTGCATTGCAAAGAGCACTCATCCCAAAACAACCAGGTAGTCTGTACAACTAACCTTAAGCAGTCATTAAGTACTTAGCTAGCAGCTGTGAAGAAACTTCACACCCCTTCTTCTTCCAACGAAGTGAGACACACACACACACACGTTGCTCTGCTTTAAGTCCAGAAACCAGCAACACAGGATTCCTGAAGAACTGCGATCAGATACTCTTCCACAACGGCCAAATCCACACGCTGCTATTTATAGCAGCAGCCCTAATTACTGGAGCCCCACCCAAACACAGGTGGCCACTCTTATCTCCTGTAATATGTCCTTACTTGGTCTCTTCTACGCATAATTCTGCGTTTGCGTGGATCCAAAACGTCTCCATCCGAATCAATGGAAGATAAGGGAGATTGACTGCCTGGGCTGTGTGCCAAGCCCCCCTCTGCCGAGTCACTCCCACCTTCTTCTTCGTCCGAGGAAACTAAACTCTGAACTGACTCTGTCGGCAATAACACAGGCCTGTGACATGTTGAAGTTTCCCCTGCATCCACCTCCACATTCCCTGGGGCAGGAGCTGGGCCAGAGCCAACCTCAACACCCGGTAGGAGTGTCTTGCCAGCCATGTGAACAGGTGAGAGTGACTTGACAATCATGTGACCTGGGGTGGTTTAAAGATCATGTGATTCGGTGGGAGTGGCTTACCGACCAAGATAAGTTTTCAAATAGGTGCTTGGACTCTTTTTCAGTTGATTAAGTCACATTAAGCCACAAAAACAACAAATGATAGACAGCATTATTTGTTGAGGAGCACAGTAACATTTTAAGGTTTTGTACTGAACCCACAAGGTTCAGTATGATAACAGATTAGACAAGTAGCTCATCTTTCTTTAATTACTATCAAAGTTCAGTTCTAGATAATGATTAAAATTATTAAAGCATTTATGGTTTAAAAACATACTATTTAATTATTTCCTATTTTAAAAGTAATTAAGGATCGTACTAGAGAAGGAAGGACAGTAAAAAACTATTAAAATGAGGATCGTCAACAAAGTCATGATCATCTGGTCTGTATTTAATAAATCTAATAAATAATTTTGTGTTCTGATTATTTTCACCAATGTGTAAGACTGAGCATTTGTTGATTGAGATTTGAAGTTAGAATAGAATTCTTTATTCTATTCTTGTTGCCACTTGTTTGACCATTCTGACACATAGTCAAGGTCTTTTTGAAGGGTAGTAGTATTGTCGACGGAGTTGAATAGTTTTACACCATCTGCAAAGAGGATGCAATTGCTTTTTATATTACCACAAAGGTCATTTATGTAAAGAATAAAGCTGAGTTGGTCCTTAAACACTGCCTTGGGGAACACTGCTGTTAACAGGTACTGTACAAGGTTTGATAAAGTGCTTCCTATTTTGACTACTTGTTGCCTGTTTGACAGGAATAATATTAATTAATTAATTAATTAATTAAATTATTTATTTATTTATTTATTTATTTATTTATTTGTATGCCGCCTCACTCCGCAGACTCAGGGTGGCTAACAACAATGATAAAAAACAACATGTAACAATCCAATTTAATAAAACAACTAAAAACCCTTATTATAAAAACCAAACATACACACAAACATACCATACATAACTTGTAATGGCCTAGGGGAAGGAATATCCTAACTCCCCCATGCCTGGCGACAAAGGTGGGTCTTGAGTAATTTGCGAAAGACAAGGAGGGTGGGGGTCGTTCTAATCTCTGGGGGGAGTTGATTCCAGAGGGCCGGGGCCACCACAGAGAAGGCTCTTTCCCTGGGGCCTGCCAAACGACATTGTTTGGTCAACGGGACCCGGAGAAGGCCAACTCTGTGGGACCTTATCGGCCACTGGGATTCGTGCGGTAGAAGGCGGTTCCGGATGTATTCTGGCCCAAGGCCATGTAGGGCTTTAAAGGTCATTACCAACACTTTGAATTGTGACCGGAAACCAATCGGCAGCCAGTGCAGGCCGCGGAGTGTTGCAGAAATGTGGGCAAATCTAGGAAGCCTCACGATGGCTCTCGCGGCCATATTCTGCATTAACATTAACATTAATAAATTAATATAATAACAACAACAACGAACAACAAACAACAATAACAACAACAACAACAACAATAATAATAGTTCCAGCACAAGTTCCAGTGGATCATCTGAGACATGATGCTGTGGCACAGATGATCCACTGGAACCTGTGCCGGAACTACCATTTACCAGTGGCAAAGAACTGGTGGGATCTTAAGCCCAAAAAAGTGGTCGAAAATGAGCAAGCGAAACTACTGTGGGACTTCCGACTTCCGACTGACCAAATTCTGAAGCATAACACACCAGACATTGTGATTGTGGAGAAAAAGAAAGTATGGATCATCGACATCGCAATCCCAGGAGACAGCAGAATTGAGGAGAAGCAGCTAGAGAAATTAGTGAAATATGAAGATCTAAAAATCGAGCTGCAATGACTCTGGCATAAGCCCATGAAAGTGGTCCCAGTGGTACTTGGCACGCTGGGCGCAGTGCCAAAGGATCTCAGCGGACACTTGAAAACCATTGGAATTGACAAAATCTCCATCTGTCAATTGCAAAAGGCCACTTTACTGGGATCGGCACACATAATTCGCCGCTACATCACGCAGTCCTAGGTGCTTGGGAAGCGCCCGACAGGTGATGAAATACGAAATCCAGCATAGTGATGTCGTTTGCTGTGTTGTATTGAAATAATAATAATAATAATAATAATAATAATAATAATAATAATAATAATAATAATAATAATAGTAAATGAACATTGTTCATTTATGTTCTTACAACTAATGGCCCAACTGTTTTTCTAATTAGTTTTCTACTCAAAATATATTTATTGCCCCTTCCTTTCTACCTGTTAACTGATGTGCCATTCCATGCAGGATAGGTTCTCATATCCCATTTGCAACCAGTCCTTGTATTTATGAGCATTGCAAGTCTGCAAGGCCAACCAGAGTTGCTTCAAGTTGCAAAAAGCAAATTTGCTTAATGACCAAATTCCCAGTCCAAATTGTCGTTGCTAAATAAGGGCAAGAAACTATAAGCTGCAGTTGGATAAAACGTTGCCGAGTTAATAGAACTTCTCCCATTTATGTTGTTGTGCCCAACCCATCTCAGTCAATGGGGCAATGCCAGGGCCCCTGTGAGACCAGGCCACAGAACTGCTGGGGATCAAGTACCTTTCTTTGAAAATCAGCTTGATTTGTTTTCAGAGTCTCTCTCTTGCTTAGCCAATGGGTATGTTTATTTTGAAGAGGCTGCTTACGCATATTTGAGACATGCAACAAATGTACAACTGCACATAAGCTTGAAGGATTTACTACATCCTTAAACAGATAAGTCTAGCCAATAGTGAACTCTAGATAACTTTCTAAGTACAAGTCCTTCCTTCCTTCCTTCCTTCCTTCCTTCCTTCCTTCCTTCCTTCCTCCCTCCCTCCCTCCCTCCCTTCCTTCCTTCCTTCCTTCCTTCCTTTCTTCCTTTCTTCCTTCTTCCCTCCCTCCCTTCCCATATATACTTTTATTTTTCAATGCAGTTGTTCTGCCGGGCTCTCTGGTATGAGCCTCCCGAAAATTCAAGGGTACGAATTTCAGACACACACACACACTTGAAAGTTCAAAAACAATGTTCTTTATCACAAAAATTCAAAAGAAACAAAGCACCTTTTTTGTATTGCAAAGAGCACTCGTCCCAAAACAACCTGGTAGTCTGTACAATCCCCTTAATCAGTCCTTAAGTACTTAGTTAGCAGCTGTGAAGGAACGTCACAGCCCTCCTTCTTCCACGAAGTGAAACACACACACACTTTGCTCTGCTTTGGTTTCAAAGTCGTGAAAAATCAACAAAGTCCGGAAACAGCAAGGCACGGTCCTGAAGAAACAATGATCAGATAATCTTCCACAACAGCCAAGCCAGCACGCTGCTATTTATATCAGCAGCTCTATTTACTGGAGCCCCACCCAAACACAGGTGGCCTCTCTTATCTCCTGTAATAGTTCTTCAATTGGTCTCTTCTATGCATAATTCTGGACATGTGTGGGTCTAACACTTCCTCATCCGAATCGACCGAAAATAATGGAGATTGACTACCTGGGCTGTGTGCCAAGCCCCCCTCTTCCAAGTTACCCCCACCTTCTTCTTCTTCGTCCGAGGAAACTGCACTACCTGACTCTGTCGGCAATAAAACAGGCCTATGACATGTTGATGTGTCCCCTGCATCCACCTCCACATTCCTTGGGGCAGGAGCTGGGCCAGAGCCAACCACAACAGCAGTAGTGTCAGAAGGCATTTATTTAATTACATTTAATTTTTTCCTTTTTCCAAAAAGGAACAGATATTCATCAAGGGGCAGATACTGTATCTTACATGTGGCTTCTTTGTGAATGGAAATAAAATCATGGTGTATGAAGTTGTCTGCTTGAAAGCATCTCTTTTTCTTGTATTTCTCTAATAGTTTTTAAGTATGTTTTTCATAAGACTCAGTGTCTATGCTCTGATTTACTTTAACAAAAAGAGCTTTGGGGAAAAAAATGGATGTGTGAGACATCGATATATGTTAAAATTAGACTGGCTTTCTTAAAATCTCTTTATCTTGATATATTCAACACTTTCTTTTACTCATTTATAATTCAAAGTATTACTGTGTTTCCCCGAAAGTAAGACAGTGTCTTACTTTCTTTTTATCCCCAAAAGCCCCACTATGTCTTACTTTCGGGGTATGTCTTATATTGGAAAAAACGGTGTGTGCTGGAGTCAGAAAAAGACATAGGCAGACGGGGAGGGAGCCGGTCGGCCGGCGAGGCCTGGAGTGCGCTGCCAGCTGGAAAGGAAGGAAGGAGGGAGGGAGGCGGCCCCCGCTGCTTTCCCCGCCGCGCCGCTCCCAAGCGCGTTCCTCGCCCTCGCCGCCGCCGCCTTCTCGCTCTCCAGGTCCAGCTAGATGAGAGGCGATGGCAACAGCGGCGGCTGCGCGGTGCCCGTTAAGTTACCTCGTTGAGCAGGAAGGTAGCGCTGGAGTCAGAAAAAGACATAGACAGACGGGGAGGGAGCCGCCTTCCTCGCCCTCGCCGCCTTCTCGCTCTCCAGGTCCAGCTAGATGAGAGGGAGGCGGCAATACCCCCCTGTTTCCCCGAAAGTAAGACATATGTCTTACTTTTGGGGTACGGCTTATATTAGCCGACCCCCCTGAAACCCCCGATACATCTTACAATCGGGGGTGTCTTACTATCGGGGAAACAGGGTAGATATAATGTAATGAGCTACTGAGAATATTTCTAGTTCATAATTCCAATACAGATCTATCATACACCCTCCCGCCTTTTCCTTTCTTTTTTATTGTTCTGTCTGGGTCCCTCCAGCAAACACCAACCCAAAAAGAGAATCCAGACACACTGGTAAAAATCAAAGGCAGTTTATAGAATTCAAAGCAAACACAGGTAACAGAAAATGTCCTTACAAACAGGAACACGCTGAAACTTCAAAGATGTTTCACAAAGGCCATGAAGTAAAACAGGATTCTTGGTGTCAAAAACAACGCTGGAGATAAGAAACATACGCCTCCCCCAAGTCTTCCAGTCTTCTAGGCCACAAGCCAAGATCAGAGACGCCGAGAAGCAAAGCAGGGTCACAGAACTTCCAGTTGATAATGCTCCACATAGCTAAAAGGGCTTGCCTGCCTTTTATTTATTTATTTATTTTATTTATTTATTTAGATTTGTATGCCGCCCCTCTCCGCAAACTCGGGGCGGCTCACAACAAAGTGCAAAAAACAATTTATAACAAATCTAAATTATACTAAAAACATTTAAAAAAACCCCGTTTTTTAAACTCACATACATACAGACATACCATTCATAAATTATATATGCCCGGAGGAGATGTCTTAGTTCCCCCATGCCTGATGACACAGGTGGGTCTTAAGGAGCTTACGGAAGGCAAGGAGGGTAGGGGCAGTTCTAATCTGCGGGGGGAGTTTTAAACCCTGCTGAGGAGAACCACACCCAAACCCAGCTGTTGCCAATTCAGTGATGCCAATACCTTTCTAATTGGTCCCGTCTCTGAGCTGCACGTTTCTGTCTCATGTCAATTATAGCCTGTGCTTCCTCATCCAATGAGGCCAGGCTACTAGCTGGGGAGAGCCCCCCCCCCGAGGCTCTCAGGCTGCTCCCCCTCATCCTCTTCCTGACTGTCCTCTCCCCCGTCTGCCTGGTCCTCCCCCTCCTGTTCACTGTCCTCCTCCTCCGGGCCTGGATCCAGCAGAGATGCAGCCGGTCCCTGAGGAGCCTCAGGCTGAATCAAAACATTTCTTTTCTTCTTTCTTTCTTTCTTTCTTTCTTTCTTTCTTTCTTTCTTTTTTCTTTTTTCTTTTTTCTTTTTCTTTTTTTGTTTGTCTGTTTGTTTTGTTTTGTCCTTGTTTACTGTTAAATGCATATTGTTTTAGGCCATAATTTGACACACACAATCTTTGTTTCTTAATTACCCAATTCTTCTTTTCTTTTTTTCTTCTGTATCTCGACATGTTTACACTGTTATTTGTACTTAAATGTATTCATTGCATTTATCCT
>NC_091954.1:8406978-8494478 GCF_031021105.1 Erythrolamprus reginae
CCAACATTTCTATACTATTACGTTGCTACCATAAATGGAAGTAGGTTCTTTTATGTTCCTCTTCAAGAAAAAGGCTGAATAATTATGTGTCAGAGAGAAGGAGGAGGAAGGAAGAGGACAATGGTAACAACACATTTATTTTTATCTTTCACTTGTTAAACAAACAAACAAACAAACAAACAAACAAACAAACAAACAAACGTTTTATTTTCCTAAAAATATGGTTCAAGTGGTAGGAAGTGCTGGCTTAGGAATCAAAACTGACTCAGAGGTCTATACGCACACCGTCACTCAAATACACACACATACAGGCACACCTGGTGAGTGTAGAAGCCACTGTTCTGGACAAAACCCAAGAGCGTCCTGGAGCAGGTCAGTAAGACGCAGTGATGGGCTACCAACATTTTTACGACCACACTGTGGGCGTGGCTTATGGATTTTGTTTCAACATCTTTCAGTGCAAATTGGGTGCTCTGGGGTGGAGCTCCAAATCTTGCTACCGGAACTGCGTTCCTGACCATTCCGGTAGGAGCCCATCACTGGTAAGACGGCACCCAAAGAAAGAGAGAAGGATGTGGCAGGAAGAATGAACATAGAAATCACACACAAGGACACTGCGCATGTGAGATTTGGGCGATTTTCGCCGATTTCTTTGCTTCTGCACAGGCGCAGAACAACAAAAGGCAAAAATTGCCAAATCTCGTGCACGTGAGGATGCTTGCAGGAGATTTCAGTTGCTGCGCATGTGCAGCAGCTGAATCTTGTGCGAGTAAGCGCGTCTGTACAGGCTACACCGTGAGCGCTGTCGGATAGCAGCACATCGCTTGCAATGGGTGATTGTCAAAAAGAAATCAGCTTCCTCAATTGTGTGCTGCTATTGTGGTTAATACTGCCACTTGGCCTCTTCAGGTTGTGCAGCCAGGCCCCGAGCCAGGGGCGGATTGCCATTACTGCCGCTACCGGTACATTTGTGTGCATAGCTTCAGTTGTCTTGTGTGCACATCCCAGGGGATCCCATTCAATTGTCATATGTGCGCGCATGCACATCCTTCTGCGCATGCGCAAATCACCAAACATTCTCTCGCGCATGTGTCCCCTCACAAGATTCAGCTTACTGCGCATGCTCAGAAGCAAAAAATCACCAAACATTCTCTCGCGCATGTGTCCCCTCACAAGATTTCGCTTACTGCGCATGCTCAGAAGCAAGAAATCACCAAATATTCTCTCACGCATGTGTCCCCTCACAAGATTTCGCTTACTGCGCATGCTCAGAAGCAAGAAATCACAAAACATTCTCTCACGCATGTGTCCCCTCACAAGATTTCGCTTACTGCGCATGCTCAGAAGCAAGAAATCACCAAATATTCTCTCGCGCATGTGTCCCCTCACAAGATTTTGCTTACTGCGCATGCTCAGAAGCAAAAAATCACCAAACATTCTCTCATGCATGTGTCCCCTCACAAGATTTCGCTTACTGTGCATGCTCTGAAGCAAAAAAATTCCAAACATTCTCTAGCGCATGTGTCCCCTTACAAGATTTCGCTTACTGCGCATGCTCAGAAGCAAAAAATCACCAAACATTCTCTCGCACATGTGTCCCCTCACAAGATTTCCCTTACTGTGCATGCTCAGAAGCAAAAAATCACCAAACATTCTCTCGCACATGTGTCCCCTCACAAGACTTCGCTTACTGCTCATGCTCAGAAGCAAAAAAATCACAAAACATTCTCTCACGCGCATCCCCTCGCAATATTTTGCTTTTTCCACATGCAAACGCAAACACAAAGCACACATGTAATGAGAGGCCTAAAGAAGCCAATATTTCATTCTTCTGGTGGTGGTGGGGTTTGCTAACGTTCTACACAAGAACGCCGAGGGAGTGTGTGGTTTGACTGCCTGGTGTGTTGCCAGGGCTGTGCCAGAACCAGAGAGATGCGTGGGGTTAACCATCTGCAAAGGCATGGCTTTCACAATCTGCTGATCTAGCTTTAATTATGAGAAATTAATTGTGGGAACTTCACTTGAGGGCTTCTAATGCTTGAATGGAAATGAAGATGACAAGGACTGAGTAAGCATTGCTTCGGGCAATTTTATTTTCAATTGAAACTAAGAGGGGAGAACTTGAAACACAGGGTGCTTACCAGGAAACTGAAGGGAAAGGGTTGGGTTTGAAGGATTAATCAGGGTTCTTGTGTTGCTTTTTTTAATCCGAGTGAATTATTCTGATGCCCGAGTTAAATTTAGCCCATTGTTTTAAGTGTATTTTTAGGATAATGCAATTGATAACATTTTTGACAACATCTCTCCACCCAAGTTTGCCAAATCACCCCAACGTTTCACAGCACATTTATTTAAAATGCACACGTATATTCCAATTTATTTCTAAAGCTCACCAATAAATTTGACCAATGCATTCTCACTTCTGATAAAGTCACTTTTTAAATGAAAACTCTGTGCCTGGATCTTTATTTTGAATATGATTCGTTATCTAAGTAAGAAAGTGTTGTGGTTAGCTCTGGCCCAGCTCCTGCCCCAAGGACTGTGGATGTGGGGGAGACATCCACATGCTGCAGGCCTGTTTTGCCCCTGGTGGAATCTGATGATGAAGGCTCCTCTGACCAAGAAGACATGAGTGACAGGGAGGAGGAGAGTGGGGCAGACAGCTCAGAAGGAGATCAATTATCTAGCTCCTCCTTGGATTCAGAACAAGAGTTAATGATACAGCCACGCATGCAGAGAGCGGTGCATAGGCAGCAACAACTGAGAGATGATTATCAAAGAAAATGAGGCCACCTGTGGTTGGGTGGGGCTGGGGTAATTAGTGAGGCTGCTATAAATAGCAGCCTGTGGGTTTGGCCATTGTGGAGGATTATCTGATCGTTGTGTTTCGTGACTGCTTTACTGACTTTGACCTTTTGTGTGCTGATTTCCCCCCGCTTTGAAACTAAACCAGAGCAAAGTGTGTTTCATTTGTGAAAAAAGAAGGACTGTGAATTGCCTCACAGCTGCAAGCTAAGTATCACAGAACTGATAAGGGACTTGTACAAATTACCAGTTTGTTTGGGGACGAGTGCTCTTTGCTATACCAAAAGGGGGCTTGGTTTAAGTGAATTTTCATTATAAAGAACCTTGTTTGAATTTTCAAACGTGTGTGTGTCTGAAATTTGCACCTGTGAATTTTTGGGAGGATTCTATCAGAGAGCCCGACAGAACATATTCCAATTTATTTCTAAAGGTCACCAATAAATTTGACCGATGCATTCTCACTTCTAATAAAGTAACTTTTTAAAAAAACTCTGTGCCTGGATCTTTATTTTGAATATGATTCGTTATCTAAGTAAGAAAGTACAATGCAGTAATTTTTGTTTTAAAAAAACATTTTCTTTGGATAGAATGGAAAGTAACCAGGTATTTATTTGTTTGAAGTACTAATGTTATTTATGTTCTCCATAAATAAAATCTTCAGCTTAGCTGAATATAAATATAAAGCTGAATATAAATATAAATATAAATGGCTTGACCGTGAGTATCCAATTGATAATTGATAGGTGACAGTGTTGATATTGATATAAGGTGCAAAAGAGGGGAACAAGGAAATGGAGCCCCTCCCTTGTGAAACCAGGTTGCAACGCCCAGGTCTCTTCAGCCTTGAAGGACGGCGTTTAAGAAGTGACTTGATCGAAGTGTATAAAATCATGCATGGGATAGAAAAGGCCCCTAAGGGTATAGTCAGGTACACAAAACTGGTAGAATTTTTTTTTATTATTATTATTTTTTTCTCTTCTGGGCTCTGGGTATGTTTTTCCTATCGCAGTAAATGAGGTTGAATATGTATAATATGTATATGTATAATTTTAGAAGAGCTGTGCTTACGTGCGGGTGTGTATATACACAATACTACACATACATAATTATAAAGATAGAAAGATAGAAACATAGAAGTCTGACGGCAGAAAAAGACCTCATGGTCCATCTAGTCTGCCCTTATACTATTTTCTGTATTTTATCTTAGGATGGATATATGTTTATCCCAGGCATGTTTAAATTCAGTTACTGTGGATTTACTCACCACGTCTGCTGGAAGATAATGTATTTTTGTGTGCCTGTGTGTAATATGTATATACACATATGGCATGTATGCATAGAATTAAATAGTATATTTTGGATGTTCAGTAATAGTAAATAGAGAGGGAAATTGTATCTCTCTGAGACGAGGAGAGGCCAGGCACCCTAATCCTAACCCAAACCCTTGATGTGAGTGATGTCAAGTTGGCCACCTTTAAGCCAGTCACATGACCTTTAAGCCAGCCTGTCATATGAGCGTCAAGCCACTCCCACCTGGTTACATCCGGAACCGCCTTCTGCTGCATGAATCCCAGCGGTCGATAAGGTCCCACAGAGTTGGCCTTCTCCGGGTCCCGTCGACTAAACAATGTTGTCTGGCGGGCCCCAGGGGAACAGCCTTCTCTGTGGCGGCCCCGCCCCTATGGAATCAACTCCCCCCCAGAGATCAGAACTGCCCCCAACCTCCTTGTCTTTTGCAAATTACTTAAGACCCACCTATATCGTTAGGCATAGGGGAATTGAGACATCTCCCCCAGGCTTTTATAGTTTTATGTATGGTATGCGTGTGTTGCATGGTTTTTAAATGATGGGGTTTTTAGATGCTTTTTTAAATATTAGACTTTTTTACATTGTCACACTGTTTTATTATTGTTGTGAGCCGCCCCGAGTCTTCGGAGAGGGGCGGCATACAAATCTAATAAATAATAATAATAATAATAATAATAATAATAATAATAATAATAATAATACATGATTGACAAGCCACACCCACCAAATAAGCCACACCCACAGCAGTTTGGTAGTAAAAAAATTTGCAGCCCTTCACTGAATAGGTCAAGGATGGTAGGCACAGTGGTGCGCTTAAACACACCCCTTACAGACCTCTTAGAAACGGGGAGAGGTCAACTGTAGACAATCTAAGGTTTTTGGGGTTTGGGGAAGAAACCACAGAGTCAGGTTGTGCGTTCCAGGTATTGATCACTCTATTGCTGAAGTTGTATTTTCTGCAGTCAAGTTTGGAGCATTTAGTTTGAATCTATTACGTGCTTGTGTATTGCTGCAGCTACTCAAAATTTCCACCACTCGTTCTCCGAACTATTTAAAATTTCCACCACTGGTTCTCCAAACTACTTAAAATTTCCACCACTGGTTCTCCAAACTACTTAAAATTTCCACCACAATGGCCAAACCCACAGGCTGCTATTTATAGCAGCCTCACTAATTACCACAGCCCCACCCAACCACAGGTGGCCTCATTTTCTTTGATAATAATCTCTCAGTTGTTGCTGCCTATGCATCGCTCTCCGCATGCGTGGCTGTATCATTAGCTCTTGTTCTGAATCCAAGGAGGAGCTAGATAATTGATCTCCTTCTGAGCTGTCTGCCACACTCGCCTCCTCCCTGTCACTCATGTCTTCTTGGTCAGAGGAGCCTTCATCAGCAGATTCCACCGGGGGGGCAAAACAGGCCTGCAGCATCTGGATGTCTCCCCCACATCCACAGTCCTTGGGGCAGGAGCTGGGGCAGAGCTAACCACAACAGAATACTTTGATTGAATACTTTGTTCTGTACAAAGTTGAATGTGCACAACTGCATGTGAAATGGATTGTCGATCAGTGTTGCTTCCTAAGTGGACAGTTTGATTTCGCAGAAGTTTGATTTACTTGGAGTTATGTTGTGTTGTGTAAGTGTTCCCTTTATTTTTTTGAGCAGTGTATTAAACGCTGCCTTAGGGCACTCCCCTCGGTCATTGATAAAAGGCAGACTGGACTTCACGAAGAGTTTTGCAAGAGCTGACTGTATAGACAGAACTTCCAGGATAAATATCACAAATAAAGTTGCAATCGGAGCATTACACAAGGAAAATCATCTTGCATGAAGCCTGGCTCCTATTGGAGGAGAAGGCAGATGTGAAATGGATTGCTCCATCCCAAACGCGGTTTGATGTTGCATTATAGGAAATGACCACATTTGTTTGAATGTAGTGAGCCAATTTCCCTCCGTCTTTCTAAACGTATTTTCACACGAGTGATTTCCTTTATTTATATTAAAATTCAAAGCGTGGCCTGACACTGGAATCAACTTCCCCGTAACATAGCTGTGGGCTGAGTGTGTAAACAAACCCGAATGAATCTTTAAACTGATCACGAGAATGACTAGGTGGCTTTTGTATGTTCATTCAACATCATTTCTATAAAAAACACGTCACAGGTCTGGGATTTCCTTTTTTAAAAAAGATCTTCATAGAAACACAGAAACATAGAAACATAGAAACGTAGAAACATAGAAGTCTGACGGCAGAAAAAGACCTCATGGTCCATCTAGTCTGCCCTTATACTATTTCCTGTATTTTATCTTACAAAGGATCTATGTTTATCCCAGGCATGTTTAAATTCAGTTACTGTGGATTTACCTACCACGTCTGCTGGAAGTTTGTTCCAAGAATCTACTACTCTTTCAGTAAAATAATATTTTCTCATGTTGCTTTTGATCTTTCCCCCAACTAACTTCAGATTGTGTCCCCTTGTTCTTGTGTTCACTTTCTTATTAAAAACACTTCCCTCCTGGACCTTATTTAACCCTTTAACATATTTAAATGTTTCGATCATGTCCCCCCTTTTCCTTCTGACCTCCAGACTATTTATTTATTATTATTATTTATTAATCAGATTTGTATGCCGCCCCTCTCCGCAGACTCAGGGCGGCTCACAGCAATAATAATACAATGTAAACAAATCTAATATTTAAGTTAATTTAAAACCCCAATTTAGAAACCAATCATACATACTAGCATACCATGCATAAATTTTATAAGCCTAGGGGGAGGGAAAGTATCAATTCCCCCATGCCTGACGACAGAGGTGGGTTTTAAGGAGCTTACGAAAGGCTAGGAGGGTGGGGGCAACTCTGATATCTGGGGGGAGTTGGTTCCAAAGGGCCGGGATCGCCACAGAGAAGGCTCTTCCCCTGGGTCCCGCCAAACGACATTGTTTAGTTGACGGAACCCGGAGAAGGCCAACTCTGTGGGACCTAACTATACAGATTGAGTTCATTAAGTCTTTCCTGATACGTTTTATGCTTAAGACCTTCCACCATTCTTGTAGCCCGTCTTTGGACCCGTTCAATTTTTTCCAATATCTTTTTGTAGGTGAGGTCTCCAGAACTGAACACAGTCTTCCAAATGTGGGAATGGTCATTTCTTGACTTCCAACAAATCACAAGCCACTTATAATCATTGCAAAGATGTTTGCTTTCATTGGTAGGCTGATCTTATTTTTATTTTTTTAGGATAGAATAGAATAGAATTCTTTATTGGCCAAGTGTGACTGGACACACAAGGAATTTGTCTTGGTGCAGATGCTCTCAGTGTACATAAAAGAAAAAGAGACATTTGTCAAGAAGTTTGTCATTTCTCTAAGAACAAACATACTGTGCCTTCCAGATTAAGACGTCAGTAAGTGCACCAGCGTGCCTTCCACCCCCTGTCCTAATGTTTCTCTCTTACTGCATCATGTATATAAACCTTGTTATATCTTTGTATACTTTCCAATGCATACTTGACAAAATAAATAAAAATATATAAAAAAAGAACAGAATGAGGACAGACTTTAAATCACATACACGATGGCTAGGAGATACAGTGGAAATGTTGTAAGAAGTGTAAGTAAAACAGTTATGTCCGGAGTTCAGTTTGCAAAGGTTCAGGGCAGGCGAACTGGTAGTTAAGATTCTGCATAGTTGGGCGAACCATCAAATCCCAACACTGACCAGCCCCAGCCCCGCTCATTTTCTGGCCTGTTTTCTGAGTCTTTTTCTGGCTGTTTTCGGGCCGGTTTTTGGACTGGTTTTGGCCCAAAAAACCACCTACAAAATAGCCCGAAAACAGCCCCAAAACAGCATAAAATGGCAAAAAAACACCATCCAGGCCAAAAATGGGTGGGGCCAGCAATATTTGACTTCTTTTTTGCTGTATTTGTATTTTTATATTGTTGTAAGCTGCCCGGAGTCCTTTGGAAGTGGGCGGCATAGAAGTCGAATTAAATAAATAAATAGGTGGATGATGGATAGATAGATAGATAGATAGATAGATAGATAGATAGAGAGAGAGAGAGAGAGAGAGAGATAGGGAGATAGATAGATAGGGAGAGAGAGAGATGATAGATAGATAGATAGAGATGATAGATAGATAGATAGATAGATATATAGATAGGCATATATATATATATATATATATATATATATATATATATATATATGTAGATTGTTCTGAGTTCGGGTTTTGCCCTGTGTAATATTTTGCATGTCTATGCGACGTTTCGGTGAAAAATTCCATTTTACAACAACACGAAGCTTGGAACTTCAGCCTGATGATGGTGAATGTGTTTTCACCGAAACGCCGCATAGACATGCAAAATATTACACAGGGCAAAACCCGAACTCAGAACAATCTACATACATATACCCGTGAAAATTTACGAAAACAAATATATATATATATATATATATATATATATATATATATATATATATATATATATGATAGATAGAGAGATAGAGAGATAGATAGGGGGAGAGAGAGAGAGATGATAGAGAGAGAGAGAGATAGAGAGAGAGAGAGAGAGAGATAGGGAGAGAGAGAGAGATATGATAGAGAGAGAGAGAGAGAGAGAGATGATAGAGAGATAGAGAGAAATAGAGAGAGATAGGGAGAGAGAGAGAGAGAGATGATAGATAGATAGATAGAGATGATATATAGATAGATAGAGAGAGAGGGAGAGAGAGAGGGAGAGATGATAGATAGATAGATAGATAGATAGATAGATAGAGATGATAGATAGATAGATAGATAGATAGATAGATAGATAGATAGATAGATAGATAGATAAGTAAGCAAGCAAGCTCACTCCAGGCCTCCAGTTTCCAACAATTTCTAGCAATTACCTCCAATTTCTCTTTTCCTTCTCTGTTAAATAATTATAAAGAAGGGAGCAGGGATTTTTCGTATCTTTGTAATTATTCTATAAACCCGTTTCATGATTTCAAGCTCCGTAACCCCAGAAACGCTTGAACTAAATAAGGAAATAATCACAGTTATAACCAAGTGGATATGAGTCATTTTTAAGAAAGGAAACTTCTCACCCTGTGCTGTACTAATGGTGGGTCCTCTTTTGTCCCTAGGTTTCCTGCAAGGAAGAGAAATGGATTCTCATAGTCAAGAAAATCATGATGCTAAAGAAAATAAGTTGGAAGTGAGATCTGAGAATTTGCACTTTCAGCTTCCTGGTCAGCTGGGAATCAAGGACATTTCTGGGGGTGGGGGGTGGGGATATCTGTAGAAAAAGTCTGACCAGTTTTTATCCAAAAGTAAAATCCCAGTAGAGTTGTACCTCTACTTACGAACTTAATTCGTTCTGTGACCAGGTTCTTAAGTAGAAAAGTTTGTAAGAAGAAGCAATTTTTCCCATAGGAATCAATGTAAAAGCAAATAATGCATGCGATTGGGGAACCCACAGGGAGGGTGGAGGCCCTGTTTCCTCCCAGGAGATTCCTAGAGAGGCCCCACGGAGGCTTCTCCCTGTCATTCATTCATTCATTCATTCATTTATTGGATTTGTATGCCGCCCCTCTCCGCAGACTCGGGGCGGCTAACAACAATGATAAAAACAGCATGTACAATCCAATTTAATAAAACAACTAAAAACCCTTATTATAAAAACCAAACATACACACAAATATACCATGCATAACTTGTAATAGCCTAGGGGGAAGGAATATCTTAACTCCCCCATGCCTGGCGATAAAGGTGGGTCTTGAGTAATTTGCAAAAGACAAGGAGGGTGGGGGCCGTTCTAATCTCTGGGGGGAGTTGATTCCAGAGGGCCGGGGCCGCCATAGAGAAGGCTCTTCCCCTGGGGCCCGCCAAACAACATTGTTTGGTCGACGGGACCCGGAGAAGGCCAACTCTGTGGGACCTTATCGGCCGCTGGGATTCGTGCGGTAGAAGGTGGTTCCAGAGGTATTCTGGCCCAATGCCATGTAGGGCTTTAAAGGTCATATAATTAACCAATGGAAAGTCTTGCCTTCAGAAGTTGTGGTTGCTCCATCACTGAAGGCTTTCAAGAAGAGACTGGACAGCCACTTGCCTGGAATGGCATAAGGTTTCCTACGTGAGCAGGTTACTGGAAGAACTTCGAGGTCTCCCTTCCAACTCTGTTATCTCTGTTATTTTGAAATTTCTCCTTAGTTCTAGGTTGCTTCTCTCCTTGATTAGTACCCATTCTTTGCTTCTTGCCCTGCCTTCAAGTGCTTTAGAGAATAGCTTGACCTTCTCTTTGTGGCAGCCCCTCAAATATTGCAAGACTGATATCACGTCATCCCTGGTCCTTCTCTTCCTTAGACTAGAAATACCCAATTCCAGCAACTGTTCTTCATCAGTTTTAGCCTCCAGGTCCCTCACCATCTTTATTGCTGTTCTCTGCTCTCTTTTTGAAGCCATCTATTTTATATAATGGTGACCAAAACTGGATGCAATATTCCAGGTTTACGCATATTAAGGCTTCGTAAAGTGCAGAATTTTTCGCTTTAGCTATCATGCCCTTAAATCTATCTATCTATCTATCTATCTATCTATCTATCTATCTATCTATCTATCTATCTATCTATCTATCTATCTACCTACCTACCTACCCACCCACCTACCTACCTATCTACCCTCTGTTCTCTCTGTTCTATTTGTGTTATTGTGTTATTGTGTTATTGTTTATTGTTTTATTGGTTTATTGATTTTTATTGTTTTATTGCTTTATTGCTGGCTTATTGTTTTATTGTTTTATTTTATTGTTGTATTGTTTTATTATTCTATCATTCTACTGTTCTACTGTTCTACTGTTCTACTGTTCTACTGTTCTACTGTTCTACTGTTCTACTGCTTTACTGCTTTACTGCTTTACTGCTTTACTGCTTTACTGCTTTACTGTTTTACTGTTTTACTGTTTTACTGTTTGTTTTACTGTTTTACTGTTTTACTGTTTTACTGTTTTACTGTTTTACTGTTTTACTGTTTTACTGTTTTACTGTTTTACTGTTTTACTGTTTTACTGTTTTACTGTTTTACTGTTTTACTGTTTTACTGTTTTACTGTTTTACTGTTTTACTGTTTTACTGTTTTACTGTTTTACTGTTTTACTGTTTTACTGTTTTACTGTTTTACTGTTTTACTGTTTTACTGTTTTACTGTTTTACTGTTTTATTATTTTATTATTAGATTTATAGGCCACCTTCTCCTTGCAGATTCAGGGCGGCTTACTAGAGTAAAAATAGACATAGTGACAATAAATACAATTAAATTTATTAGAAATAAATAAAACCCACTATAAAAAACAATCAATCATCACTCTTTCATATTAATGGCCTGAGCGATACTGTCGATCACGGTTCCCAGGCCTGCCAGCACAAATATGTCTTTAACGTCTTTCGAAAGGCAAGGAGAGTGGGGGCAATGCGGATCTTCGGAGGGAGTTGGTTCCAGAGGGCTGGGGCCACAACAGAGAAGGCTCTCCCCCGTGGACCTGCCAGTCAGCATTGTTTGGCCAATGGGGCCTGGAGGAGGCTGACTTTGTGCGACCTAACTGGTTGCTGGGACATGTGACGCAGAAGACTTTTACTGCTTTATTTGACTTTAATCATTTTTTAAAAAATTGTTCATATCTGTCATTTTCAACTTTAACATTCCTTGTTAGTACAAATTCTCTTCGACACAGGGATTGACTAAAGCTTAAAGGTTTAGCTTGAAAATATCATTAGAGTTCACATTTGTTTACTTCCCACATCTTAAAACTTTCACTTCCATGTAAAAACCGCTGACTGGATCTGGCTAAATATTTAACTTTGGCATCTGATTTATGTAACAAAGCTTTTTTTATTTTATTATTTCTTTTACTGATTTTTCGCATAAGTGAAGTAAGTTAATTGTACCTGCATTTCCCCTTATAATATTTTTTAAAAGTATTAAATATGTTGAAACTTTTCATTTGTCTGTTGCATTAATTGGAAGCAATCAATTTGCTTAGATTGCTGACTGATATTATGTGTTAAATAAATAATTCTTTAATGTTTATATTTAATATACAGTAATCACTCGTCGTAGGGGATGCGTTCCAAGACCACCGGTGAAAAATGAATTTCCGTGAAGTAGAGGAAAGATAGTTTTTTATGTATTTAACGAGTATTTGGACTTTTTAAACCCACCCTTTGCATTAAACAGTCATTCTATAATGTTTCTCAGCTGGAACGACATGTGATATCCTACCAGTTTCTTTAATAGAGTACAATAGTACTGTAGAAGAATTTTATGAATTTTTAATGGATTTCAAATTTTCAATGGCTTTAATGGATTTAAGCCCCCTTTCAAAACCCGTGAAGTAGCGAATCCGCAAAAGGTGAACTGCGAAGTAGCGAGGGATTACTATATTTAATTTTTGTTTCTTTTTTACTGGCTGTGAACTGCCTAGACTCCTTGGCGAGTTGGGTGGCATACAAGCCAAACAAACAAACAAACAAACAAACAAACAAACAAACAAACAAACAAACAAACAAACAAACTGTTCTGCCTGACTGGCTCAGGCAATGCGTAATAGTCCAAGGAAAAGAAATCAAACACACACGTGCTCTGCTAATCAGCAAACTTGTAGTAAATAAACAAAAAAGGTTTACTCAAAAAACAGTTCTTAGTGTCCCAAAACAATGATAGTGCAAGGCTTACTTCAGCCGCATACAAAAACACAGGAAAAAACAAACAAAGACAACCTGGAATGAGCAAAGACGTTTCAGGAGTCCTTTTGAATCTTTGGAGCAAACAGCAAGTCCCAGAGTTTTCACGTCCCACTTGTCTGAAAAAGCTGGGTTGAAAACTCCAACGGCACGGAACAGAAACTTCAGAGCAGGAACCACAAAATAACACAGATAAACAGCCACAGTTTGCCTTGGGCTGTTGTTCCCTTTTATACCTTTAGGTTTCTTCACACCCAGCCCTCAGTATAAGAACCACACCCAGCCCAGGTGCTCCTATAATGACTTGTAATACTCCTTAAAGCGATCCCTTCTTTGCATAGCTCTTTGGCTACGCAGATATTGATCTGCAGAAGAACCCAAGGATGAAAGACTGTCTGAGGGACTGCATGCCAAATCCCCTGGGCTGTCTGCTGAATCCTGTGTCCCAGTGGCCTCGTCCTCCTGGCTGTCTGCCATGTCTTCCTGGCTGTCTGCCATATCTTCCTGGCTGTCAGCCAGGCTTTCACATTCACTTTGTGCCACGTCTCTCCCATCTGTGGGAGCAACGGCTGGCCCAGGCCCAAACACAACACAAACAAACAAAAATCTAATCCAACCCAACCCAACCCAACCCAATCCAATCCAGTCCAATCCAATCCAATCCAATCCAATCCAATCCAATCCAATCCAATTTATTAGATTTGTATGCTGAGTCTATGGAGAGGGGCGGCATACAAATCTAATAAATAATAATAACAATCATAATCATAATCATAATCATAATCATAATCATAATCATAATCATAATCATAATCATAATCATAATCATAATCATAATCATAATCATAATCATAATCATAATCATAATCATAATCATAATCATAATCATAATCATAATCATAATCATAATCATAATCATAATCATAATCATAATCATAATCATAATCATAATCATAATCATAATCATAATCATAATCATAATCCAATCTAATCTAATCTAATCTAATTGTGATATCTGGCCTGTACAATGTCTTGCGAGGGAGGGGGCTACTTTTTAATCTCTTTCTGAGTTTTAGTTCTTGTCTGTCAAGCAGTGGAAAAGCCAAGATCACCCGTTGGCTGTACTCAGGGTAAGAGCTAGAGTGAAATGCTTTCGATTTGCTCGTACCTGTCAGTTGTCCGAGAATCGGCCACGAAGGCAGCGTGAGGCTCCGACCACCAGCTCGAATGCCGCCGTTTGGGTTCTTTTACCCTCTGCCCATGCGCAAAGTATTCACAAATCCTTCCCTCTTCCTAAGCTGGGATATCATTTTCTGAAAATTGTTTGGCTATTCAGCACAGTACGCAAAGATTTCTGCTACTGTGTGTTGTAGTTAGCTCTGGCCCAGCTCCTGCCCCAAGGACTGTGGATGTGGGGGAGACATCCACATGCTGCAGGCCTGTTTTGCCCCCGGTGGAATCTGCTGGTGAAGGCTCCTCTGACCAAGAAGACATGAGTGACAGGGAGGAGGAGAGTGTGGCAGACAGCTCAGAAGGAGATCAATTATCTAGCTCCTCCTTGGATTCAGAACAAGAGTTAATGATACAGCCACGCATGCGGAGAGCGATGCATAGGCAGCAACAACTGAGAGATTATTATCAAAGAAAATGAGGCCACCTGTGGTTGGGTGGGGCTGTGATCATTAGTGAGGCTGCTATAAATAGCAGCCTGTGGGTTTGGCCATTGTGGAGGATTATCTGATCCTTGTGTTTTGTGACTGCTTTACTGACTTTGACCTTTTGTGTGCTGATTTTCCCCTGCTTTGAACCTAAACCAGAGCAAAGTGTGTTTCACTTTGTGAAAGAAGAAGGACTGTGAATTGCCTCACAGCTGCAAGCGAAGTATCACAGGACTGATAAGGGACTTGTACAAATTACCAGGTTGTTTGGAGACCAGTGCTCTTGGCTATACCAAAAGAGGGCTTGGTTTAAGTTAATTTTCATTATAAAGAACATTGCTTTGAATTTTCAAACGTGTGTGTGTGTCTGAAATTTGTACCTGTGAATTT
The DNA here is from genome assembly GCF_031021105.1 of Erythrolamprus reginae. NCBI lineage: Eukaryota > Metazoa > Chordata > Lepidosauria > Squamata > Dipsadidae > Erythrolamprus > Erythrolamprus reginae. The sequence goes on from NC_091954.1 coordinate 8,421,861, forward strand.
TTGGGAGGATTCTACCAGAGAGCCCGACAGAACACTGTGATTGTTCATTCTATGCAAGATATTGTCCTCCTTCCCTGGGAATAAAACCCACCATTTTATAACACTGAAAATGAAGAAATACTTATTTTGCCCTCATATAGTATGGTGACCATCTTGCTATGTCAGCAATAAATTATTACGGGAATCTCTTTCTTGGTGACTTTTTACACAAGAAAAATCATAAAGAAATCTTGTTTGTTCCTTTATTTCTGCTGATAGTTGTTTTCAGTTTTAGTATGAAAAGCGTAACCCATGACAATCCAAAAAAACATAAGGACAACACAATCCGGAGACTCGGACCGGCTTACAACAACAAAACAATACAAATCCAACATACTGTAAGAAAAGAAGAAACAACATAATAACAAGACAAACAAAGACTGACAAAACATTTCACATAAACATAAACAACAAAATTTGTCAACTGTACTGTTGACTGCTAGTTTGTGACTTTCCAAATTAGATACTATCAAGAATTTCTACATGTTTTTGCTATACTGTATTTACATTTTGAAACTGTCGGAGAGTCATCCGCCGAGGGGTTTCCTATTCCGCTTATCTGAAATATGGTAATGATTTTTCTTTGTTGGATTAAGTTGTATAGCGTTTTGAATTATTTGTTCATTTCTTTTACTTTTTAATGTGTTTATATTGTTTTAGCCAAGTATACCGATTATTGCTTTACTGTTAATTATATTTATCACATAACTTTTTGAAACTTTAAAACATTTATTGCTTTAAAAACCGAATTCACAAAATATGGAAGCCAAGGAATGTATTGTTTATTTGTTTATTTGTTTATTTGTTTATTTGTTTATTTGTTTATTTGTTTGTTTGTTTGTTTGTTTGTTTGTTTGTTTGTTTGTTTGTTTATTTGTTTGTTTGTTTGTTTGTTTGTTTCTTTGTTTATTTGTTTATTTGTTTATTTGTTTATTTGTTTATTTGTTTATTTGTTTACCTATTTACCTATTTACCTATTTACTTATTTACTTATTTACTTATTTACTTATTTACTTATTTACTTATTTACTTATTTACTTATTTACTTATTTACTTATTTACTTATTTATTAGATTTGTATGCCGCCCCTCTGCATTGATTACCCCTATCGGTATTTTTAAACAGCTTCTTTAGAGTTTTTAAACAACTCAACATGAGTTTGTAGAAAACTGAAGTCATCTGCATATAATCCACAGACACCACAATGAGTCAACTCAACTGATCCCGGATGATTCACAACTGACCTACTTTTTTTTCTTATCCTTCAAAGAACGACATCCTTCATCTACAAGCTGACCTTTTTGAACACATCGTTGGAAGGAAGAGGTGAGAAGGGGTATTTCACTCCATCTTCCTCAACGGATATGACAGCTGGCAGAGGTTCTCCATGGTCAACTTTCTTTGCTTTCTCCAGTCATTTTTAAATCCTTGCAAAACCGCAGAAATCCGTTTTTCTTTTTTGAATCTTGCAAAGTGGTCATTGTTATTTGCAAGGATGGATATAGCATCACTCATTGGACTATCATAAAGGGTTGCACATTATGATTCTTGACAAACGTACCTTTTCTTTTAGGTACACTGAGAGAAAATGCACCAAAGACAAATTCCTTGTGTGTCAATCACATTTGGCCAATAAAGAATTCTATTCCATTCCATTCCATTCTATTCTATTCTACTCTACCCTACCCTACCCTACCCTACCCTATCTTATTCAAGTTTCTTTCTCTCCCAAAGCATGGAGGATTTAAGAGGTCATTAAGGGGCGAGTACAAGTGCACTAAAGTGCCTTCCGTCCCCTGTCCTATTGCTCTCCTATATCTCCTATACCTTTCTTCTGTTCCTATATCTCTTCTTCTACTCTTTCATTGATATGTTCTATTGCTATATCTTCTTTTCTATTCTTTCTTAGATATATTTTACTATGAGTATCTCCTCTATAACCTTCATCATGTATTTTACTATGTGTATATAGATATATACCCACTAAAACCCTCATTGTGTATTGGACAAAATAAATAAATAAAATAAATAGTAGAAGAGGCATCAGCTTTCCTTCCTAAACTGTTAAACAAATTAGAGATAGCCAAGTACCATCTTTGTTCTTGAGGTAGTTGAATTTAGATGAAAAGTTAGAGGGTCCGGGAAAAATTGCATATTTGTGCAGCTGATGAAAAGAAGGACCAGGGGAGCCATGATAGCAGTGTTCCGATATTTCAGGGATTGCCACAAAGAAGAGGGGGTCAACCTATTCTCCAAAGCACCTGAGGGTAGAATAAGAAGCAATGGGTGGAAACTAATCAAGGAGAAAAGCAACGTAGAACTAAGGAGAAATTTCCTGACATTTAGAACAATTAATCAGTGGAACAGCTTGCCTCCAGAAGTTGTGAATGCCCCAACACTGGAAGTTTTTAAGAAGATGTTGGATAACCATTTGTAGTGTAGGATGTCCCACCTAAGCAGGGGGTTGGACTAGAAGACCTCCAAGGTCCCTTCCAACTCTGTTATTCTATTCTGACCCTGATCAGTTGTTTTGATTTATTTATTTTTAATAATTGTTCTAATTGCCTCCTTAGGGATAAGGAAGTCCAAGCATTTGATTGTCTTGCCATACTTCATGGGATGATAAAAATTTGAGACAGCTGGAAGAGGCAACTGAAGTTGCTAAACCCAACATCTGGACTGGACTCAGTTTAAAAATCCAAAACAATGTTTACGCAGACACATCCAGCAATGGAAGAAGTCCTCTCTGCACCCGGAAATTGGCTTGGCTATCAAAATGCACTTAGTATGAAGGATTTATTTCTGGAAATTCAGTTTGAATTTCTAAGTTTCAGCCTTCCTGAAACTTAAACCCGTTATTCACTTTTTTGCACTTTGAAACAGGAAAGAACAGCTCTTGAAAATCTCTTTGTTATGTCATGCTTAGAATCATCACGGACAAGCAATAGTTGCTTGCATCTATAATAAATAGCTATCTAAATCAATCAATGTCTGTTTCAAATCAGCGTTTGCCCAGGTTCGCCTGGTGCCCTATTTGGACCGGGGGTCACTGCTCACAGTCACTCATGCCCTCATCACCTCGAGGCTCGACTACTGTAATGCTCTCTACATGGGGCTACCTTTGAAAAGTGTTCGGAAACTTCAGATCGTGCAGAATGCAGCTGCGAGAGCAATCATGCGCTTTCCCAAAAAATGCCCATGTAACACCAACACTCCGCAGTCTGCATTGGTTGCCGATCAATTTCCGGTCACAATTCAAAGTGTTGGTCATCACCTATAAAGCCCTTCATGGCACCGGACCAGGGTATCTACGAGTCCGCCTTCTGCCGCACGAATCCCAGCGACCGGTTAGGTCCCACAGAGTGGGCCTTCTCCGGGTCCTGTCAACAAAACAATGTCGTTTGGCGGGCCCCAGGGGAAGAGCCTTCTCTGTGGTGGCCCCGTCCCTCTGGAACCAACTCCTCCCGGAGATTAGAATTGCCCCCACCCTCCTTGCCTTTCATAAGCTCCTTAAAACCCACCTCTGCCGTCAGGCATGGGGGAACTGAGATATTCTTTCCCCCTAGGCCTTTACAATTTTATGCATGGTATGTTTGTTTGTTTGTATGTATGTTTGGTTTTATAAATAAGGGTTTTTTAATTGTTTTAGTATTGGATTTACATGATGTTTTGTACTATTGTTGTTAGCCGCCCCGAGTCTACGGAGAGGGGCAGCATATAAATCAAATAAATAAATAAATGAATAAATGAATGAATGAATGAATGAATGAATAAATAAATAAATAAATACATAAATACATAAATACATAAATACATAAATACATAAATACATAAATACATAAATACATAAATACATAAATACATAAATACATAAATACATAAATACATAATACATAAATACATAAATACATAAACACATAAACACATAAACACATAAATACATAAACAAACAAACAAATAAATAAAACAAACAAAGAAACAAATGGAGAGGGGCGGCATATAAATCAAATGAATGAATGAATGAATGAATGAATGAATGAATGAATGAATGAATGAATAAATACATAAATACATAAATACATAAATACATAAATACATAAATACATAAATACATAAATACATAAATACATAAATACATAAATACATAAATACATAAATACATAAATACATAAACAAACAAACAAACAAACAAGTAAACAAGTAAACAAGTAAATAAGTAAATAAGTAAGTAAGTAAGTAAATAAATAAGTAAATAAATAAGTAAGTAAGTAAGTAAGTAAATAAGTAAATAAGTAAATAAGTAAATAAGTAAGTAAGTAAGTAAGTAAATAAGTAAATAAGTAAGTAAATAAATAAGTAAATAAGTAAGTAAATAAGTAAGTAAGTAAGTAAACAAGTAAGCAAGTAAACAAGTAAACAAGTAAGTAAATAAGTAAGCAAGTAAACAAGTAAGCAAGTAACCAAGTAACCAAGTAAGTAAGTAAGTAAGTAAGTAAGTAAGTAAGTAAGTAAGTAAGTAAGTAAGTAAGTAAGTAAGTAAGTAAGTAAGTAAGTAAATAAATAAGTAAATAAGTAAGTAAATAAGTAAGTAAGTAAGTAAGTAAACAAGTAAGCAAGTAAACAAGTAAGTAAGTAAGTAAGCAAGTAAACAAGTAAACAAGTAAACAAGTAAGTAAGTAAGTAAGTAAGTGAATGAATGAATGAATGAATGAATGAATGAATGAATGAATGAATGAATGAATGAAAGGAATCCGACCTCGAATCCAATTTTGCAGCAGGAGTTGCAGGAAAACTACCTTGCCAAGAGGGAGGGGTTGAAAATTATTTATCACCGTCTTGTGCCAAACGTGTGCAGGGATGAATCAGAAAAACCTCAACCAACAATGTATGGTTGAATGGAAGCTACAAAACTGGAGAAACAAGGGGAATCCAGATGTTACAACACGCTTGTTTACACCCTTATCACTCACATTAGACCACCACATTGTTAGACAGTGAAAATAAACCCAGATCCAGTGATTCACATTTCTCAGAGCCAAATGACACAATAACCCACTTTTAAAGTCCAGGAATGCAATCGGTGGAAGGGGGGATTCTGCTCTTAAGTGTGCAAGAAAAATAGCGTGATAATATATTTCAAAGTAAACATTCTGGAGAAGCAGCTACAACTACCCAGGCCTTGGGCTTTCCATTGTACGTTACAACTGGAACTGCAATCAGTAGGAGCACCTTATGGTCACCACAGGCTCCCACCAACATGCATGCACGATTTTTGAAATTGTGTCGTTTCTGCACACTATTCCTTTAAATGGCATATAATTGTGATGGTGAGCCATATTGGAGGGCACACGAGGCTTTGCGCTATGTCAGCTCCGGCGTGCTAGCCCGCTGATATTCAGCCTTGGGAAAGGCCGTTTTCGCCCTCCGGAGGCCTCAGGGAAGTTCTCCTCCTCTTCCTTCCTTCCTTCCTTTCCTTCCTTCCTTCTTTTCCTTCCTTCCTTCCTTTCCTTTCCTTTCCTTCCTTCTTTCCTTCCTTCCTTCCTTTCCTTCCTTCCTTTCCTTCCTTCCTTCCTTCCTTCCTTCCTTTCCTTCCTTCTTTCCTTCCTTCCTTCTTTCCTTCCTTTCCTTCCTTCCTTCCTTCCTTCCTTTCCTTCCTTCTTTCCTTCCTTCCTTTCCTTCCTTCCTTCCTTCCTTTCCTTCCTTCCTTCCTTTCCTTCCTTCCTTCCTTCCTTCCTTCCTTCCTTTCCTTCCTTCCTTCTTTCCTTCCTTCCTTCCTTTCCTTCCTTCTTTCCTTCCTTCCTTCCTCCTCCCTCCCTCCCTCCCTCCCTCCCTCCTCCTCCTCCTCCTCTCCTAGTGGCCACAAGAGAAAACGTTGATGCTTTCAAGTACTTCCTTCTATCCATCAGCATGATTCAGAAGCATCAGATATATAACTCAATGTATGTTTTTCTTTCCAGAATTGGGAGGGAAGGAAGGAAATTTTTCTCCTTTGAAATCTGCAAAGTTACGCCCTTTTTCTATTCTACTAGGGAAACTCGGCCCCCGCAGGCAGCCTGTTTTCCATGGGAGGGATTTCTCCCACGCCTCCCAACTGCTCCGCTCAATGTTATTTTCATTCAATACCAGGGCAGATGTGCTGGTGCAGCCATTTTCTTTGTCTCTTGACCTAAAGTCCCCTCTCTGGACGTTTGTGGTATGTCCAATGCCGTGGAATTGGTGATTTGTTTATAAATGAGCATTCGTCCACCTGCCTGCCATGAACTATGTACAGTGGTACCTCTACGTTCTTAAATAATGATAATGATAATGATAATGATAATGATAATGATAATGATAATGATAATGATAATGATAATGATAATGATAATGATAATGATAATGATAATGATAATGATAATGATAATGATAATGATAATGATAATGATAATGATAATGATAATGATAATGATAATGATAATGATAATGATAATGATAATAATAATTATTATTGGAATGGATTGTGTTCACTAACTGAGGTCCCACTGTATTTCATTCTTCTGGGGAGGGGCTTCCCACAAAATTTATTTACATTTTATTAGACTCAAACTCAACCCGGATAAGACGGAGTGGCTGTGGGTTTTGCCTCCCAAGGACAATTCCATCTGTCCGTCCATCACCCTGGGGGGGGGGGGGAATTATTGACCCCCTTGGAGAGGGTCCGCAACTTGGGCGTCCTCCTCGATCCACAGCTCACATTAGAGAACCATCTTTCAGCTGTGGCGAGGGGGGCGTTTGCCCAGGTTTGCCTGGTGCACCAGTTGCGGCCCTATTTGGACCGGGAGTCATTGCTCACAGTCACTCATGCCCTCATCACCTCGAGGTTCGACTACTGTAATGCTCTCTACATGGGGCTACCTTTGAAAAGTGTTCGGAAACTTCAGATTGTGCAGAATGCAGCTGCGAGAGCCGTCATGGGCTTCCCCAGGTATGTCCATGTTACACCAACACTCCGCAGTCTGCATTGGTTGCTGATCAATTTCCGGTCACAATTCAAAGTGTTGGTTATGACCTATAAAGCTCTTCATGGCATCGGACCAGAATATCTCTGAGACCGCCTTCTGCTGCACGAATCCCAGCGACCGATTAGGTCCCACAGAGTCGGCCTTCTCCTTCTCAACTAAACAATGTCGGTTGGCGGACCCCAGGGGAAGAGCCTTCTCTGTGGCGGCCCCGACTCTCTGGAACCAGCTCCCCCCAGAGATTAGAACTGCCCCTACCCTCCTTGCCTTTCGTAAACTCCTTAAAACCCACCTTTGTCGTCAGGCATGGGGGAATTGAAATATCTCCCCCGGGCCTATATAATTTATGTATGGTATGTTTGTAGGTATGTCTGCTTAAAAATGGGTTTTTTAAACTATTTTAAATTTTAAATTGTAAATTATTATATTTGTCATGAACTGTTTTATTGTGTTGTGAGCCGCCCCGAGTCTACGGAAAGGGGCGGCATACAAATCTAATAAATAAATAAATAAATAAATAAATAAATAAATAAATAAATAAATAAATAAATAAATAAATAAATAAATAAATGAATGAATGAATGAATGAATGAATGAATGAATGAATGAATGAAATGAAATGAAATGAAAATAAAATAATAAAATAATAAAATAATAAAATAATAAAATAATAAAATAATAAAATAATAAAATAATAAAATAATAAAATAATAAAATAATAAAATAATAAAATAATAAAATAATAAAATAATAAAATAATAAAATAATAAAATAATAAAATAATAAAATAATAAAATAATAAAATAATAAAATAATAAAATAATAAAATAATAAAATAATAAAATAATAAAATAATAAAATAATAAAATAATAAAATAATAAAATAATAAAATAATAAAATAATAAAATAATAAAATAATAAAATAATAAAATAATAAAATAATAAAATAAAATAATAAAATAAAATAAAATAAATAAAATAAAATAAAATAAATTTATTTAACATCTCCTGCCTTTGTTTTTGATCAGCACAAGGTACCATCCAAACCTAATGCTCCCGCCTCCTATTTTTTCAACAACAACAATAACAGCAAAGCTTTGGGAATATATGAGGGCTGATACGGAAAGACTGAAAATAAATGAGTGGGCAGTATATAAACTATCTTGGCTAGGAAATAAGATTCCAACCAGGATATTACCGCAAAAAGAAGGCTCAGAGGAAAACAGGACCATTCTCCCTTTTTTCCAAGCTGTAATCGAAGGAAATTGTCGACATAACAGCATCACTGGACATTCCCACTGGCTGTTTAATATCTGACCAGTCCTTGAGCTGTCCAAAGACTGGTTGTGGATGGAAATTGGAGTTTGGCATACATCACTTAGCTAAGGAAATAAGGGGTGTTTTTTATTGCCCACCATGTCTACCCGATTACTCTCCGGCAGAGAAAATTAAGTCTGGAATATGACAGCAGCTTTTAAGAATTCTGTCCCAAATGCCAGATGTTTCATTGGGCAATCGACAAATTTTGGCTGCGTCTGGTTGCAATTGGATGATCGGGAGAGTGTTTAGTTTCTGTGGTCAGAATGTTATTTGATCATTCACATCCATCCAAGGGTGACCATGGTATTATCCAGAGTCTTGGAGCAGCGACAGGGAAATTTTGAGGATCTCACACCCTCTGGCTTCCCTGTGTAACTTCATTTTGACCCACAAAGTTCTTCACTGTCGTGCCTTTTCTCCCCCATAAACAATTATGCACATCCCTTGGTTTCTTTTCTCTTCTCTTCTTCATGGTGTCTCTTCCACAACCAAAGGAAGGCAAGTGGGTAGGAACCTCAGATCACTATGGCAGTATAGGCGCAGTAGTTTAGTTATTTTATTGGATTTGTATGCCGCCCCTCTCCACAGTGATATAGAGAATAAAATGGCAGCCACTGTAAAAGGAAAGGATAAATGGAGAGGTTCAGACTGGTTTAGCTGAACTGGTAGCGACCCGCTGGTGACATCACTATGATGTCACCAAACTGGAGCAGTCAGTGCCGGGCTATGAGCGCCGCCATCTTTTTTTTTTTAATCCCATTTTTTTTCCTCCTGTGCATGTGCAGAAGCTGAGGCTTACTTTGTCAAATGCCTTACTGAAATCTAAGTACACTACGTCTACAGCATTTTGCTGGTCTACTAATTTAGTCACTTGTCAAAGAATGAAATAAGTTTGGTTTGGCATGATCTGTTTTTAATAAACTCATGCTGGCTTCTAGTTATAACTTGTTAGACGATCACAGATCTATTTTGTGATTAACTTTTCCAGTAGCTTTCCAGGTATTGATGTCAAATGTCTATATTTAAAGATAGAATGGAGTGGAATGGAATGGAATAGAATAGAATTATTTTATTGGCCAAGTTTGGGTACACAAGGAATTTGTCTTGGTGCATATGCTCTCAGTGTACATAAAAGAAAAAGATACATGTGTCAAGAATCATGTGGTACAACACTTAATGATTGCCATAGGGGTCAAATAAGCAATGAAGAAACAATCAATATTTTAAAAATTCCTAAAGATACAAGCAACAAGTTACAGTCATAGAGTCATAAGTGGGATAGGAATGATGAGAAAAAACTAGTAGTAATAATAGTACAGATTTAGTGAATAGTCTGACAGCGTTGAGGGAATTATTTGTTTAGCAGAGTGATGGCATTCAGGAAAAAACTGTTCTTGTGTCTAGTTATCTTGCTGTGCAGAGCTCTGTAGCGACATTTTGAGGGTAGGAGTCGAAACAGTATGTCCAGGATGTGAAGGGTCAGTAAATATTTTCACAGCCCTCTTTTTGACTCAATGGAAGGCAGGTTGGCAGCAATTGTTTTTTCTGTAGTTCTGATTATCCTCTGAAGTCTGTGTCGGTCCTGTTGGGTTGCAGAACCAAACCAGACAGTTCTAGAGGTGCAGATGACAGACTCAGTGATTCCTCTGTAGAACTGAATCAGCAGCTCCTTGGGCAGTTTGAGCTTCCTGAGTTGGTGCAGAAAGAACATTCTTTGTTGTGCTTCTTTGATGATGTTTTTGATGTTAGGTGACCATTTTAGGTCTTGAGATATGATATGAATGAATACAACAATGAATACAACAAAGTGCAGAGCTTAAGGTTACACATTACAACCAAACCACCTAGTAAAAGAACAGTACATTGCTCTAGGCTAGAAAGACAAGTCTTCAAGGGAAAAAAGCTTTCTACAGTAGAAAGACTGGAATTGTCATTTTATGATTTTCTGTAACATTGGATGGTTAATTGTACTGTCAGTTATCCTGATGTTAAGAAACATAAGGAATCATCTAGGATAGTGTTTTTCAACCAGTGTGCCGTGAGACATGGTCAGGTGTGCCGCGAAGAAGGAAGCTCAGGTTCCGGTCTCGCAACTTTTTGCTGTGAGAGTGAGAAAGAGAGAGAGAAAGAAAGAGAGAGAGAAAGAAAGAAAGCAAGATAGAGAGAGAGAAAGAAAGAAAAGAGAGAAAGAGAGAGAAAGCAAGAGTGAGAGAGAGAGAAGGCAAGAGAGAGAAAGAGAAAGAAAGTAAGAGAGAGAGAGAAAAGGAGAGAAAGGGAGAGAGAGAGAGAAATGAGAAAAAAGGGGAGAAAAAAAGAGAAATGAGAAAATGATTGAGGCAGAGAATGAGAGGAAAGAGAGAGAAACAAAAGAGAGAAGTGACTCTTGATTTAAAGCATATGCTAAAAAGCACCCAAAGAATAAGAGAGAAAACCCCCCAGCCCTCATCTGTTTTTGGAAATGGTTCAAGAGTGTATACACACACACACACAAGGGTGGGGAGGAGACAGGGATGGAAAAAGAGAGGAGAGTGTCTTAGGGTGTCATTTTGTGTCATTTTGGTTGGTGGTGTGCCCCAGGATTTTGTAAATGTAAAAAATGTGCCGCGGCTCAAAAAAGGTTGAAAATCACTGATCTAGGACATGGCAGTGCCTAACTTCATGTTTTGTTTTGCTTTGTTGTTTTGTTACTTGGTTTTCACTTGCAAACCAGTTATTTCATAGAGAGCAGCCTTCTCTTTCCATATTTAAGGAAAAAGGGTTACGTGGCAAACATACATAGAAAATGTCATGTTTAATATCAAACCTTACCATGTCTTTGAGTCAAGCTCAGTTGCCAAGGCTAAAATGATCCCAACCAGGCCCGAAGGTCCCTTCCAGCCATGTCACAGCAAATAATTGAGGCATGCCAGCCGTAGGGATGGATCACGTCCTTGGGGATTCTTGATTGCGGGGTTCTGATTCATAGGTTTTGCTTTAAAACCTGTAATGTGAGAAACTTGAAATAGCAGCTTCCTCAAGCACATGCAATGATTCAGCTCACATTCATACACTCAGATGGTTATGATATCTAAAAGATGTAGTTTAATGCAGGGGTGGGTTGATTTTACTTTTTTTCCTACCAGTGTGCATCACAACGTTTCGTGCACGTGTGCAAATGTAGCATCCCATTGCGTGTGTTGTGGTTAGCTCTGGCCCAGCTCCTGCCCCAAGGACTGTGGATGTGGGGGAGACATCCATATGCTGCAGGCCTGTTTTGCCCCCGGTGGAATCTGCGGATGAAGCCTCCTCTGACCAAGAAGACATGAGTGACAGGGAGGAGGAGAGTGGGGCAGACAGCTCAGGAGATCAATTATCTAGCTCCTCCTTGGATTCAGAACAAGAGTTAATGATACAGCCACGCATGCGGAGAGTGATGCATAGGCAACAACAACTGAGAGATTATTATCAAAGAAAATGAGGCCACCTGTGGTTGGGTGGAGCTGTGGTCATTAGTGAGGCTGCTATAAAGAGCAGCCTGTGGGTTTGGCCATTGTGGAGGATTATCTGATCGTTGTGTTTCGTGCCTGCTTTACTGACTTTGACCTTTTGTGTGCTGATTTTTCCCCGCTTTGAAACTAAACCAGGGCAAAGTGTGTGTCACTTTGTGAAAGACGAAGGACTGTGAATTACCTCACAGCTGCAAGCTAAGTATCACAGAACTGATAAGGGACTTGTACAAACTACCAGTTTGTTTGGAGACGAGTGCTCTTTGCTATACCAAAAGAGGGCTTAGTTTAAGTGAATTTTCATTATAAAGAACATTGTTTTGAATTTTCAAAAGTGTGTGTGTCTGAAATTTGTACCTGTGAATTTTTGGGAGGATTCTACCAGAGAGCCCGACAGAACAGCATGATTTCACTTCTGTGCATGCTCAGAGAGACGAAAGCAAAATCTCGCGAGGGGACGCACATAAGAGTGATTTCGGCAATTTTTTGCTTCTGCGCATGCCCAGAAGCAAAAATAAATAAATAAATAAATCGCCAAAATCTTGCACACCTGTCCCTTTGTGAGATTTTGATTCCTGCACATGCTCAGAAGCAAAAAACCCACTGGGACATGCGGGCGCGCAATCAGAAGCGAAACTGTGTGCGCAGCGCATCAGTAGTTGCGAGAATGGGAATCCACTCCTGACCAGGACGTTTCCTTGGGTAAGTCTGAATTGGTTAGGGCTGGTTATAGTGGGGAGAACATAGTCATGAACTTAACTTGGAGCCAAGCCATGAAGTAGCTTTATAGGTGAAGACCAACCAGCCTGGAGCTCTTAAGCCCAAGCAACTCTTTCAGAAGACGGACAGGTATAAACCTGCAACCTGAATGTTTTCTCAACCCCATTCCACAATCTTGTCTCATGCTCGTGATCGCATGAGTCAGGAAAGAACTTTGAAACTGCCCTCTTAATAAACAGATAATACAATAATTACACCCAGAACCTTAGTGGAAGTTTGCAGCCACGTCTCAAATAATCCCCTACTTGTTTGCTTAACGTATTCTTCCCGCATAGAAAAAGTGCTCTCATTGATCTGTTGCATTTACTGTTATAATAATAATAATAATAATAACAACAACAACAACAACAACAACAACAATGGAGTTGGAAAGGACCTTGAAGATCTTCTAATCCAACCTCTTTCTTAGAATAGAATAGAATAGAATAGAATAGAATAGAATTTTTATTGGCCAAGTGTGATTGGACACACAAGGAATTTGTCTTGGTGCATATGCTCTCAGCGTACATAAAATAAAATATACATTTGTCAAGAATCATGTGGTACAACACTTAATGATTGTCATAGGGGTCAAATAAGCAATGAAGAAGCAATATTAATAAAAATCTTAGGATATAAGCAACAAGTTACATTCATACAGTCAACATGGGAGGAAATGGCTGAAAGGAATGATGAGAAAAACTAGAAGAATAGAAGTGCAGATTTAGTAGAAAGTCTGACAGTGTTGAGGGAATTATTTGTTTAGTAGAGTGATGGCGTTCGGAAAAAAACTGTTCTTGTGTCTAGTTGTCTTGGTGAGCAGTGCTCTGTAGCGACGTTTTGAGGGTAGGAATTGAAACAATTTGTGTCCAGGATGTGAGGGGTCAGTAAATATTTTCCCCGCCCTCTTTTTGACTCGTGCAGTCTACAGGTCCTCAATGGAAGGCAGGTTGGCAGCAATTGCTTTTTCTGCAGTTCTGATTCTCCTCTAAAGTCTGTGTCGGTCTTGTTGAGTTGCAGCACCAAACCAGACAGTGATAGAGGTGCAGATGACAGACTCAATGATTCCTCTGTAGAACTGTATCAGCAGCTCCTAGGGCAGTTTGAGCTTCCTGAGCTGGCGCAGAAAGAAAGCTTACACTATGTCCAACATCTTCTTAAAAACTTCCAGTGTTGGAGCATTCACAACTTCTGGAAAAAACCCTGCTCTACTGATTAATTGCTCTAACTGTCAGGAAACTTCTCCTAAGTTCTAAGTTGCTTCTCTCCTTGTTTAGTTTCCACCCATTGCTTCTTGTTCTACCCTCAGGTACTTTGGAGAATAGGTTTAATCCCGAGGTAGCTATGGGTCCTTTAGGACTGTCTCATTCACGGGATTTAAAACAGTGTCATTGGAGAAAAGGAAATATTGCTTGGGCACGGCCGAGTTGTGGTTAGAGGCAAGTGAGGACATGACTTAGAGAAGAGAAACCTCTTTCAAAAGGAACAAAACCCTTTCAAATGTGACCCTCTTGAGCCACAATTTATTCTCACGACATTCCTGATCTTTGCTGCTGGGGTTTATTTATTTTTTAATTTATTTTATTTTGTCCAATACACAATGAGGGTTTTAGTGGGTATATATCTATATACACATAGTAAAATACATGATGAAGGCTATAGAGGAGATACTCATAGTAAAATATATCTAAGAAATAATAGAAAACAAGGTATAGGAATAGAACGTATCAATGAAAGAATAGAAGAAGAGATATAGGAATAGAAGAAAGGTAGAGGAGATATAGGAGAGCAATAGGACAGGGGACGGAAGGCACTCTAGTGCACTTGTACTCGCCCCTTGCTGACCTCTTAGGAATCTGGATAGGTCAACTGTAGATAATCTAAGGGTAAAGTGTTGGGGGTTTGGGGATGACACTATGGAGTCCGGTAATGAGTTCCACGCTTCGACAACTCGGTTACTGAAGTCATATTTTTTACAGTCAAGTTTGGAGCGCTTAATATTAAGTTTAAATCTGTTGTGTGCTCTTGTGTTGTTGTGGTTGAAGCTGAAGTAGTCGCCGACAGGCAGGACGTTGCAGCATATGATCTTGTGGGCAATACTTAGATCTTGTTTAAGGCATCTTAGTATTGCCCACAAAATCATATGCTGCAACGTCCTGCCTGTTGGCGACTACTTCAGCTTCAACCGCAACAACACAAGAGCACGCAACAGATTCAAACTTAATACGAACCGCTCCAAACTTGACTGTAAAAAATATGATTTCAACAATCGAGTTATCGAAGCGTGGAACTCATTGCCGGACTCAATTGTGTCAACCCCTAACCCCCAACACTTCTCCCTTAGACTCTCCACGATTGACCTCTCCAGGTTCCTAAGAGGCCAGTAAGGGGCGTACATAAGTGCACTGGTGTGCCTTTCGTCCCCTGTCCAATTGTCTTTCCTTTCTCTCACTTATCATATATATTCTCTTTCTTTCATATATCGTCTCCTTTAAGTTCACTTTTACCCTTATATACATTACTACATGTCTATTTTTCTTCCTATGTATTTGTGCATTGGACAAATGAATAAATAAAAATAAATGAATAATAAACTGATCTGGATCCAACCCTGGGTGTCAGATTCCTTTCGGGCCTTGCTCAAAGTGTTTACAGGAAAAAGCAGAAAGCTTGGGTTAAATCTAGGACCGGTCAGCACTTAAGCTACGATGATTAAATGTCACGGCAAGATTTTATTTGACTCATTGTCGCATCCACGAATGAAAGACGTGACGTCAATTAAAGTCATTAGAGTCATAAAGTTACTGAAAGTTTGCAGTTTCATCCCAGGTGGGCTTTTTATAATTATTATTTTTTTTTAAAAAAAATCTGCAATGCAGAAATGATGTTTCCTTGGAATTTAGTTGCAGTGGCGAGGCAGATGTGAAAGTGACCTGGGAAAACCCAGCTGCGGCGGTGCATGTGAGGGGGATCACATGAGCCATGTTCAGGATGATTCATTTCATAGTTAAATGAGGAATCTGCCTCTGATTTCGCTTCTCTGTTTGTCCTCTTTCGTGGTCAGGCTTCAACCTGACTTTTCTTGCTTGCCTGCAGCCTGTGGAGAGGAAGGTAGATTTCTCCAGGGCTGAAAAAAAAGGAGGAAAGGCTTAGGAGGAGCAGCAGAGAGAAACCGGTGCCCAGAATATGAATTGAACTGCAAAAGCAACTGAATTAGAGCCGAGGTAATATCCAAAATACAGTGGTACCTCTACTTACGAACTTAATTCGTTCCGTGACCAGGTTCTTAAGTAGAATAGTTTGTATTTAGAAGCAATTTTTCCCATAGGAATCAATGTAAAAGCAAATAATGTGTGCGATTAGGGAAACCACAGGGATGATGGAGGCTCTGTTTCCTCCTAGGAGATTCCCAGAGGCCCTATGAAGGCTTCTCCCCGCTTTTTCTGGCCCTGTTTCCTCCCAGGAGATTCCACACGAGCATACCATACATAAATTGTATAGGCCCGGGGGAGATATCTCAGTTCCCCCATGCCTGATGACAAAGGTGGGTTTTAAGGAATTTGCAAAAGGTGAGGAGGGTAGGGACAGTTCTAATCTCTGGGGGGGGAGCTGGTTCCAGAGAGTCGGGGCCGCCACAGAGAAGGCTCTTCCCCTGGGGCCCACCAGCCGACATTGTTTAGTTGACGGGACCCGGAGAAGGCCCACATCGGTTGCTGGGATTCGTGCGGCAGAAGGCGGTCTCGGAGATATTCTGGTCTGATGCCACGAAGGGCTTTAAAGATCATAACCAGGTTTCTCCCTGCCTTTTCCGGTTACAGTTTCGGAGGCTCGGGTTTGTAAGTGGAAAATGGTTCTTGAGAAGAGGCAAAAAAGTCTGGAACACCTGTTTTTTATCTAGAAAAGTTTGTAAGTAGAGGCGTCCTTAGGTAGAGGTACCACTGTAGTTGCACTCAAGGAGGAAGCTAGAAGCACCAAACACTTTCTTCCCTTTTCAATGGTTTGCATGTTTATTTGGAAGACAGCAGTATTACTTGCAAAGGTTTTTCCCGTACATAAATTTAAATGGCCTGTAGCTACCCTCAGTTACGCCAAGTTTAATTGCTTCATAAATTTGCAACAGGGTCCCATCCATGCAAGATTCCAGAGTGAAAAACAATTTGTAATCTCGCCCTCATTTCATTTAAATGCCCCGTCATTCTTCCAAAAGGCTCAAGGCAATGTTAATGAACTTTGCTATTCCAGTTCATTCTCCTGGCAAGCTAAGATGGGTTTGTCTCAATTGCTGAGCCCTTTCCTCCCCCCTCCCTCTCATGTCTTTTTGTTTGGGGTTTCTTAAGTGGATAGGGAAAAAAGATAGAAACATAGAAACATAGAAGTCTGACGGCAGAAAAAGACCTCATGGTCCATCTAGTCTGCCCTTATACTATTTCCTGTGTTTTATCTTAGGATGGATCTATGTTTATCCCAGGCATGTTTAAATTCAGTTACTGTAGATTTGCCAACCACGTCTGCTGGATGTTTGTTCCAAGGATCTACTACTCTTTCAGTGAAATAATATTTCCTCACGTTGCTTTTGATCTTTCCCCCAACTAACTTCAGATTGTGTCCCCTTGTTCTTGTGTTCACTTTCCTATTAAAAACACTTCCCTCCTGGACCTTATTTAACCCTTTGACATATTTAAATGTTTCGATCATGTCCCCCCTTTTCCTTCTGTCCTCCAGACTATACAGATGGAGTTCATGAAGTCTTTCCTGATACGTTTTATGCTTAAAACCTTCCACCATTCTTGTAGCCCGTCTTTGGACCCGTTCAATTTTGTCAATATCTTTTTGTAGGTGAGGTCTCCAGAACTGAACACAGTATTCCAAATGTGGTCTCACCAACGCTCTATATAAGAGGATCACAATCTCCCTCTTCCTGCTTGTTATACCTCTAACTATGCAGCCAAGCATCCTACTTGCTTTTCCTACTGCCCGACCACACTGCTCACTACCCCTAAATCCTTCTCTTCTGAAGTTTTAAGTTCTGAAGATAACTCTTCCTCTTTTTGTCTATTTTGTGTCCTCTCCGCCTGCTTCTGTTTCCATATGGGAAAGCTTTCTCTTTTCCACCAAAACTTTATTATATTCAGAGAAATATAAAATACCATATTTTTCGGAGTATAAGACACACCTTAGTTTTGGGGGAGGAAAATAGGGAAAAGAATCTGCTTACCAGGTATTCACCTGGCTAGTGTCCTTAGCCAGCACATTACTTTATCCCCTGGTTAGGGCTTTAAAAAAACTTAATTCGGAGGGAGTAACAATGAAAGAGTCTGCAAGCCAATAAGAGCTGGGAACATCATTAGCACTTGGAAAGAAACATTCTGAGCAAGTAGAACAATGGAAAAAAACTGCAAAGATTTTGGGCTTGGAAAACATTATTCGCAGAGAGTAACAATGAAAGAGCTTACAAGCGGGTAAATGCTGGGAACGTTGTTAGCACCTGGTTAGGGCTGGAAATAAACTTACTCAGGCAAATTAGAGCAATGAAAAAAACCTTTGAAATACTTAGGGCTTGGAAAACATTCTTCGCAGAGAGTAACAATGAAAGAGCTTACAAGCGGGTAAATGCTGGGAACGTTGTTAGCACCTGGTTAGGGCTGGAAAGAAACTTACTCAGGCAAATTAGAGCAATGAAAAAAACCTTTGAAATACTTAGGGCTTGGAAAACATTCTTCGCAGAGAGTAACAATGAAAGAGCTTACAAGCGGGTAAATGCTGGGAACATTGTTAGCACCTGGTTAGGGCTGGAAAGAAACTTACTCAGAGCAAATTAGAGCAATGAAAAAAACCTTTGAAATACTTAGGGCTTGGAAAACATTCTTAGCAGAGAGTAACAATGAAAGAGCTTACAAGCGGGTAGATGCTGGGAACATTGTTAGCACCTGGTTAGGGCTGGAAAGAAATTTACTCAGAGCAAATTAGAGCAATGAAAAAAACCTTTGAAATACTTAGGGCTTGGAAAACATTATTCGCTGAGAGTAACAATGAAAGAGCTTGCAAGCGGGTAAATGCTGAGGACATTGTTAGCACCTGGTTAGGGCAGGAAAGAAACTTACTCAGAGCAATTTAGAGCAATTAAAAAAAACCTTTGAAATACTTAGGGCTTAGAAAACATTATTCGCAGAGAGTAACAATGAAAGAGTCTGCAAGGTAAGAGCTGGGAAGATCGTTGGCAACTAGTTAGGGCTGGGGGAAAAAAGCTACATTCAGAGTATAAGATGCACCCGAAGTTTCAGCCTCTTTTAGGGAGGAAAAAAGTGTGTCTTATACTCTGAAAAATACGGTACAAAGAAAAAGGAATCACAGTAGGCAAAGTTCCTATCTCCAGTCTCCCTGAGGTCAGGAATGTAAGGATGGGGATCACCTTTCTGTTATAATTTAGATCCCTTTCGTTAAATATGTTAACTACAAATACAAAATAATTATAATTTCAGTGCTGGAGGAAACCTTGATTAAAATCAACAGGTGGATGAAATTCAATTAATATCATCTCCTTCTCTGAAGAAACAGTGCTACAAAATCCTGATTTCTATCTCTTTTCAGACTTTTACACAATTTCCCTTCTACAAGGAGTTAAACCGAAGTTGAATTCTTCAGTTTTGCAAATTCAGTAGCGGAGATGCACAGGACACCTAGTGGCTGTTGGCTGTAACTACATCATCCTATTGTGAAATACCATCAAGGCATCACAAACAACAGCTACGAGGCTTCAACCAGGAATATTGGTGAACATGGATGAATTGCGCAAACATACATGCCGCATGAACAGACATGCATGCCGCATGAATCCCAGCAACTGATTAGGTCCCATCAACTAGACAATGTTGTTTGGTAGGACCTGGAGGAAGAGCCTTCTCTGTGGGGGCCCCGGTCCTCTGGAATCAGCTTCCCCCAGCGATTCATACTGCCCCCACCAACACAGACTGTGCAAACGTTTGCATCTCATTTGGAAACCAAGGGCCCAGAGTATGAAGGGGGGCGTTTGACCAGGTTCGCCTGGTGCACCAGTTGCGGCCCTACCTGGACTGGGAGTCACTGCTCACAGTCACCCATGCCCTCATCACCTCGAGGCTCGACTACTGTAACACTCTCTACATGGGGCTACCTTTAAAGAGTGTTCAGAAACTTCAGATCATGCAGAATACAGCTGCGAGAGCAGTCATGGGCTTTCCCAAAAATGCCCATGTAACACCAACACTCCGCAGTCTGCATTGGTTGCCGATCAATTTCCGGGCACAATTCAAAGTGTTGGTTATGACCTATAAAGCCCTTCATGGCACCGGACCAGGGTATCTACGAGACCGCCTTCTGCCGCACGAATCCCAGCGACCAATTAGGTCCCACAGAGTGGGCCTTCTCCGGGTCCCGTCAACAAAACAATGCCGTCTGGCGGGACCCAGGGAAAGAGCCTTCTCTGTGGTGGCCCCGACCCTCTGGAATCAACTCCCCCCGGAGATTAGGACTGCCCTCACCCTCCTTGCCTTTCGCAAACTCCTAAAAACCCACCTTTGTCACCAGGCATGGGGAAATTGATTCCCCTCGGCCGCTCCGTTTTATGTATGGCTTGTTTGGGTTGTGTGAATGTTTTTAATCAAGGGTTTTTAACTGTTTTACTTTTTTTAATAATTAGATTTGTATTTTGCATTCCTGTTGCGAGTCTTCAGAGAGAGTCGGCATACAAATCTAATAAATAAAATAAATAAATGGAGGAAGAGTGGAGAAGCCCACACTGCAAAATGCTTGAGGTCCAGTGCAACGTTTCCATAATCTGTGTTGATATGGGGAGATTTAAGATTTATTAGATTTGTATGTGTTGTGGTTAGCTCTGGCCCAGCTCCTGCCCCAAGGACTGTGGATGTGGGGGAGACATCCACATGCTGCAGGCCTGTTTTGCCCCCGGTGGAATCTGCTGATGAAGGCTCCTCTGACCAAGAAGACATGAGTGACAGGGAGGAGAGTGGGGCAGACAGCTCAGAAGATCAATTATCTAGGTCCTCTTTGGATTCAGAACAAGAGTTAATGATACAGCCACGCATGCGGAGAGCGATGCATAGGCAACAACAACTGAGAGATTATTATCAAAGAAAATGAGGCCACCTGTGGTTGGGTGGGGCTGTGGTCATTAGTGAGGCTGCTATAAAGAGCAGCCTGTGGGTTTGGCCATTGTGGAGGATTATCTGATCGTTGTTTCATGACTGCTTTACTGACTTTGACCTTTTGTGTGCTGATTTTTCCCGGCTTTGAACCTAAACCAGGGCAAAGTGTGTTTCACTTTGTGAAAGAAGGACTGTGAATTGCCTCCCAGCTGCAAGATAAGTATCACAGAACTGATAAGGGACTTGTACAAATTACCAGTTTGTTTGGAGACGAGTGCTCTTGGCTATACCAAAAGAGGGCTTGGTTTAAGTGCATTTTCATTATAAAGAACATTGTTTTGAATTTTCAAACATGTGTGTGTCTGGAATTGCATCTGTGCATTTTTGGGAGGATTCTACCAGAGAACCCGACAGAACAGTATGCCGTCCCTCTCCGAAGACTCATGTCATCTGCTGGTATTCATCCATTGTGCTTCAATAAGTCCAGGGTCAACGCAACGGTCTACCGGGAGATTTTCGAGTGCTCCATACTTCCATCCACATACCAGCTTTATGGGGATGGTGACTTCAATTTTCCCGCAGGACTTTGGTCCAAAGCACCAAAACCTGCTTCAATGACCGTGGGATTACTGTGCTTGATTGGCCAGCAAACTTCCTTGGCCTGAACCCCATAGAGAATCTATGGGGCATCGCCAAGAAAAAGATGAGAGACATGACACGGAACAAATGCAGAAGAGCTGAAGGCTGCTATTGAAGCATCCTGGTTTTCTGTAACACATCAGCAGTGCCACAGGCTGATAGCTTCCATGCCACGTCGCATTGAGGCAGTAATTACTGCAAAAGGGGCCCAAACGAAGTACCGAGTACATATGCACATAGTTCCCTCTAAGCTGAGCAGTGAGCAATCGCTCACTTAAAAATCATCATCAACTCAGAGTTTTCCAAACCTGTCCAGAAGCCGAGAGGGAAAGAGTGAGAGGGAAGGAGAGAGAGAGGAAGAGAGAGAAACAGATAGAAAAAAGAGAGGAAGGAAAAGAGAAAGAAAAAGAATGGGAGTAAGGAAGAGAGAAAGAAAATCAAAATCTATTTTGAAACTAGCTCAACTATTTAAGTGGCATTTTGATATTGATAGAGTTGCCCTGTTATGAGCTCACTGTTATAGACACACAGTACAGTATTTTATTTGTTTATTTATTTTTTCTGTGCCGCCCAGTCCCGAAGGGACTGCCGCTCAGACACTATACTTTTCCGCCCACCCCCCCAAAAAATTAGAGGGAACACTGCATATGCATGCTTATACTTTTCAAAAGTCCGATATTGTTCTATGCACAATCCTTGTTTTATTGATCACATGTAATATTCTAATTTTCTGAGATGGGGGATTTGGGGTTTTCATGAGCTGCACTCCATAATCATCACCATTATGACAAATCACGTCTTGAACTACCTTTACCTTTTAAGTTACATGACTGAAATAAACATTTGCGCGATATTCTAATTATTTGACTTTTACCTGTACAGTATTGGATTGTTGACAGAGGGCTTTGAAGTTTAAAAAAGAATTCTGGAAATTTCATTATGGGACTAGACAGCATTAATCTCAGATGACATTTCCGTTACCACTTTGCTACCATTCCTTTATTTTTTTTATTTAAAAAACATGATTTTTTTTTTAGAAAAAACATAGATTCGAACCTCCACAGTAGGCAACGTATCTCACACACTACAATAAAAATAATAAATATATACAGAAAACCAGGTACTACTGTGCTAGCAGCTAAAGCCCTTTTTTTCTTCGTTCCACAAATCGTGTGGTCCGTAACCAACCAAGAAGTCAGATTTTTGGAAATTAGAGACCTTAAAAAAGAAGAGATTTGAGAGAAGTACCTTTATATCGTACCAGTTCCAGTCAATGGAAGAAAAGCCTGGATATTATTTCCACGTAAATGATCTCTTCTGATTCTGTTTAGAATGAAGCATCCAATTCTTCCTAATATAAACCCCATCCAATTTTCTATTCCTAGCTGTGGAAATTATTCAGAGGGACATTAGTATTTTAGCTGAGACCACATTTGGAATACTGTATTCAGTTCTGGAGACCTCACCTACAAAAAGATATTGACATGGTGGAAGGTCTGAAGCATAAAACGTATCAGGAAAGACTTCATGAACTCAATCTGTATAGTCTGGAGGACAGAAGAAAAAGGGGGGACACGATCAAGACATTTAAATATGTTAAAGGGTTAAATAAGGTTCAGGAGGGAAGTGTTTTTAATAGGAAAGTGAACACAAGAACAAGGGGACACAATCTGAAGTTAGTTGGGGGAAAGATCAAAAGCAACGTGAGAAAATATTATTTCACTGAAAGAGTGGTAGATCCTTGGAACAAACTTCCAGCAGACGTGGTTGGTAAATCCACAGTAACTGAATTTAAACATGCCTGGGATAAACATACAGTGATCCCTCTATTATCGCGAGGGTTCCGTTCCAAGACCCCTCGTGATAATCGATTTTTCGCAATGTAGGGTTGCGGAAGTAAAAACACCATCTGCGCATGCGCGCCCTTTTTTTTCTATGGCCGCGCATGCGTAGATGGTGGAGTTTGCGTTCCCCGCCGCCCACGCAAAGGGGAAACCCCGATTCGGCTCCTCGCTGCTGCTGCGCTACCGAGCAGATCAGCTGCTGGGCGGCCGAAGGAACCTTCCCTGGGTCTTCCCCCTCTTGCTGGCGGGCGGGCGACCGGCGGGCATCAGCGAGGAGCCGGGGTTTCCCCTTTGCGTGGGCGGCCGGGAAGACCCAGGTTGGGGGCTCGGGGGGGGTGCTGGGAAGCCCCCCAGGCCGGCTGCGACCTTTTAAAACAGCCGCACCGCTTCCCAGCTGAGTCCTGAAGCCAAACGCCAAAGGCGAACTTCCGCGTTTGGCTTCAGGACTCAGCTGGGAAGCGGCGCGGCTGTTTTAAAAGGTCGCAGCCGGCCTGGGGGGATTCCCAGCACCCCCCCGAACCCCCAACCCGGGTTCGGGGGGGTGCTGGGAAGCCCCCCAGGCCGGCTGTGACCTTTTAAAACAGCCGCGCCGCTTCCGAGCTGAGTCCTGAAGCCAAACGCGGAAGTGGTTTTTTTTTTTAATTAATATTTTTTTTAAAATCGTGATATAGCATTTCGCGAAGATCGAGAAACTCGAGGGATCACTGTATATCCATTGTAAGATGAAATACAGGAAATAGTATAAGGGCAGACTAGATGGACCATGAGGTCTTTTTCTGCCGTCAGTCTTCTAGCTAAAAACGCTATACCCTTTAACTTGTTATAGTGTTCCCTCGATTTTCGCGGGGGATGCGTTCCGAGACCGCCCGCGAAAGTCGAATTTCCGCGAAGTAGAGATGCGGAAGTAAATACACTATTTTTGGCTATGAACAGTATCACAAGCCTTCCCTTAACACTTTAAACCCCTAAACTGCAATTTCCCATTCCCTTAGCAACCATTTAGATTATTACTCACCATGTTTATTTATTAAAGTTTATTTAAAAAAATATTTGTTAAAGGCGGACGAAAGTTTGGCGATGACATATGATGTCATTGGGAGGGAAAAACTTTGGTATAGGGAAAAAAAACGCAAAGTATTTTTTAATTAATATTTTTGAAAAACCGTGGTATAGACTTTTCGCGAAGTTCGAACCCGTGAAAATCGAGGGAACACTGTATTTTAATTCAGATGGGGCAGGGGCAGTGATGGGCTGCTGCCCTGATGGGGGGAACACAGGGGGTGATAGTGCACTATTTATTGAATATTTAATATTGTACTTCCTTCTCCAGTACCTTAGTATGATCCTTAATTGCTTTTAAAATAGGGAATAATTAAACACTCGTTAAACTAGAGAATCATTTAGATCAGGGGTCTCCAACCCTGGAAACTGTGGACTTCAACTCTCAGTTGGCTGAGGAATTCTGGGAGTTGAAGTCCACAAGTCTTAAAAAGTGGCCAAGGTTGGAGACTCCTGATTTAGATAATAATAACAACAACAGAGTTGGAAGGGAGCTTGGAGGTCTTCTAGTCCAACCCCCTGCTTAGGCAGGGAACCCTACACTACTTCAGACAGATGGTTATCCAACGTCTTCTTAAAAAACATCCAGTGTTGGTGCATTCACAACTTCTGGAGGCAAGCTGTTCCACTGACTAATTGTTCTACCTGTCAGGAAATGTCTCCTAAGTTCTAAGTTGCTTCTCTCCTTGATTAGTTTCCACCCATTGTTTCTTGTTCTACCATCAGCTGCTTTGGAGAATAGGTTGACTCCTTCTTCTTTGTGGCAACCCCTGAGATATTGGAAGACTGCTATCGTGTCTCCCCTGGTCCTTCTTTTCATTAAACTAGCCATGCCCAGTTCCTGCAACCATTCTTCATATGTCCCCTAATCATCTTTTTCGCTCTTCTCTGCACTTTTTCTAGAGTCTCAACATGCTTTTTTGCATCGTGGCGACCAAAACTGAATGCAGTATTCCACGTGTGGCCTTACCAAGGCCTTATAAAGTGGTATTAAGGCTGATCTTCATTCTATCCCTCTGTTAATGCAGCCTAGAACTGTGCTGACCTTTTTGGCACAGTGCTGTAATGGAAGTCGCGCAGATGTTCCTGTGCCGGGGGAGTCGAACACCAACATCTGGGGGGCCCTGATGAGCTCTGCGGGAGGCCTTTGCAAAGGGAGGCTGCTCTCCTCTCATGTCCACACAGATGATGATGATGGGTCAGGAACCCCTTGGTGTACGAGCTGCCCAGTCCAAGCCATGCCACGGGGGACCACTCCATCGCAGCAGGAAGGAATGGCAGCCGCGGGAGAGAAGAGGGAGGTGCCTCGGTGGCTGTCCTGGCATCCAGGTCGAAGGAAGGGTCAGGGCCAAGGAATCAAGGCCATGTCCAAGTGGGCAAAGCCACCAGTCTCGGCTCAGAGCTCATCTCCTGGCAAACCTCACACCGGGAAGAACGCTAGCTGGCCAAAGCAGACACTTCCTGCTCCAGTTAATGCTGAGAGAGACTTTAGGAAAGAAGTGAAGACTCTTCTGCACGAAGCCAAAGCTTGAGAGGGTGGAGGAGGCTGGCTGGGAGAAAGGCAAGAGTTCAACATGGCTTTGTTTAAAAAGGTTATATAAAAAAGGTTCTGGAGACGACAATCCCTTGAGCCCTTGGGGTATTTTTTTGGCTTAAGGATGCCGCCGATTTCTATCTTCACCAAAAAGTGAGAGAGGGAGGAAGAGAGAGAGGAAGAGGAGGGGAGAGAGGGAGAGAGAATGAGAAAGAGAGAGGAGTAGGATGAGAGGAGTAGGGAGAGTGGGAGGCAGGAAAAACAGGGGAGGGAGAGTGTGGGATGGAGAGAGAGGGAGGGAGGGAGAAAGAGGGAGAAAGGAGAGAAGAGAGGGAGAAAGAGAGAGGGGTAGGGAGAGGGATACGGAGGGGAGAATGGGATAGGGAGGTAGGGGAGAAGGAGGGAAGAAGAGATGTAGGGAGAAAGAGAGAGAGAGGGAGAAAGAGAGAGGGGGAGGGAGAGGGGGAGGGATATGGAGGGGAGAAAGGGATAGGGAGGTAGGGGAGAAGGAAGGAAGAAGAGATGTAGGGAGAAAGAGAGAGAGAGGGAGAAAGAGAGAGGGGGAGGGAGGGAGAGGGATACGGAGGGGAGAACGGGATAGGGAGGTAGGGGAGAAGGAGGGAAGAAGAGATGTAGGGAGAAAGAGAGAGAGGGAGAAAGAGAGAGGGGGAGGGAGACGGATACGGAGGGGAGAACGGGATAGGGAGGTAGGGGAGAAGGAGGGAAGAAGAGATGTAGAGAGAAAGAGAGAGAGAGAGAGAGAGGGAGAGGGGGAAGGAGAAAGGGAGAGATGGAGGGAGCGGGCCCACAGGAGGCTGTGGTTTGGAAGCCTCCCTCTTGGGGCGCAGGGCTACAGAGCACCAGATCAGGGCCCGGAGGGGGATTCCCTCCCTTTGCTTGTCCCCTCGGAGTCGTGGCGTCTTTGGGGGCTGCTCTCCCTCCACTTCACAGAAGAACAACCGGACACATCCACCTCATCCGGGCCAACCAACAAGGCCGCCCTGCTTTCCTCCTCCTCGCGCTGAGCCGGGGCAACTAAAGGGCCAGGCTTCGCAGGTGAATCAATGCCTGGCATAGCAAAGAAAACACAACAGGGTTACAAAAGTGGAGGTAGCATGCAGTACCGGCCCCACGGATGAGGCCTTCACCCCCCAGACACGACGCCTTCCTTTGTATAGCAAGCAAAACTTTAAAAACAGCTGGAGCTGCAACCCTTTGCCTGGATGGGTGGGTTCTGGAGGCTGGGCTGCTACTTGCTCCTGAGGCCCCGAGGTCGTTCGTTGGCTGCAACTTACTCAGCTCTTGGTAAACCGAAGTGGCTTCTTTGGCCAGGAACAGGGGTGGCTTTTGAGGGGACCTCATCTCCATCTTCATGAACTCTTCACAGCAGTGCTTCCACTGACCTGGGCAGAAATCAGGAAAGGGTCCGAGTTTAAAATACAGTGATACCTTGTATTACGAACTTAATTGGTTCCGGGACGAGGTTCTTAAGGTGAAAAGTTTGTAAGACGAAACAATGTTTCCCATAGGAATCAATGGAAAAGCGATTAATGTGTGCAAGCCCAAAATTCACCCCTTTTGCCAGCCGAAGCGCCCGTTTTTGCGCTGCTGGGATTCCCCTGGGGCTCCCCTCCATAGGAAATCCCACCTCCAGACTTCTGTGTTTTTGCGATGCTGCAGGGGAATCCCAGCAGGGGAATCCCAGCATCGCAAAAACGAGCGCTTCGCTGGCAACGGAAGTCCGGAGGTGGGGTTTCCCAGCGAGGGGAGCCTCAGCGAAATCGCAGCATCGCAAAAACAACGAAGTCCTCGAAACCCCATCTCCGGACCTCTGTGTTTTTGTGATGCTGCGATTTCACTGAGGCTCCCCTCACTGGGAAACCCCACCTCCGGACTTCCGTTGCCAGTGAAGCGCCCGTTTTTGCGATGCTGGGATTCCCCTGCAGCATCACAAAAACAGAGAAGTGGGGTTTCCCATGGAGGGGAGCCTCAGGGGAATCCCAGCAGTGCAAAAACGGGTGCTTCGCTGGCAACAGAAGTCTGGAGGCGGGGCATCCCAGCGGCGGTGGTGGGTTTGTAAGGTGAAAATAGTTTGTAAGAAGAGGCAAAAAAATCTTAAACTCCGGGTTTGTATCTCGAAAAATTTCTATGACGAGGCATTTGTAAGACGAGGTATCACTGTACTAGCCAATTCCACACCCCTATAAAAATGTGTATCGCGTGGATTGAGGAAGTAACCAAACAGACAGTAGAACTTCAAACCATAAACTTTTCTGTTATGAATATTTAAAACAAAAGTAGATAAATGCCTCCAATATCTCATACTATATATTATAACAGCTGATAGAATTCTCTATGCACAATTTTGGAAGACAGGCATCATCTCTACAAACACTATGAAAATAACTAAAATATTTAGTTGTTATTAAAATGTTAGAATGTGCAGAGATGACATAGAATTCTACAAAATTTGGGAGAATTGGTATAAATGGTTGGAACACACACACACACACACACACACATAAAATTGATGCAATAAATAATATTATATAGGACATGATGGATGATGAAATATAATAAGGCTAAGAAGAAAATTAAAGTTAAGAACACAATAGACTTACAATAGCGATATGTAATGCTGTAATACACATATATAAACTTTTTTCTTTTTTTTCCTTTATATGTTTATCTATCTATCTATCTATCTATCTATCTATCTATCTATCTATCTATCTATCTAATCTATCTTATCTATCTATCTATCTATCTAATCTATCTAATCTATCTAATCTAATCTATCTATCTATCTATCTATCTATCTATCTATCTAATCTATCTTATCTATCTATCTATCTATCTATCTATCTATCTATATCTATCTAATCTAATCTATCTATCTATCTATCTATCTATCTATCTATCTATCTATCTATCTAATCTATCCTATCTATCTATCTATCTATCTATCTATCTATCTATCTATCTATCTATCTATCTATCTATCTATCTATCTATCTATTAGATTTGTATGCCGCCCCTCTCCGTAGACTCGGGGCGGCTAACAACAATAATAAAACAACATAAAACAAATCTAATGTTTAAAATGACTAAAAACCCTTATTAAAAGCCAAACACACACACAAACATATCATGCATATTGTATAGGCCGGGGCGGGGGGGAGAATGAATATCTCAATTCCCCCATGCCTGACGACAGAGGTGGGTTGGTCTTTTATATATTTCCTCCCACTTAGGACTGTATGACTGTAACTTGTTACTTGTATCATAACATTTTTTATTAATATTGACTGTTTCTTCATTGCTTATTTGACCCCTATGACAATCATTAAGTGTTGTACCACATGATTCTTGACAAATGTCTCTTTTTCTTTTATGTACGCTGAGAGCATCTGCACCAAAGACAAATTCCTTGTGTGTCCAATCACACTTGGTCAATAAAGAATTATATTCTATTGTATTTGTATTTTGTGTGTTGGATGCTGATTAGTTTTAAATTCAATAAAAAATATTTTTTTAAAAAAAAGAAATAAAATGTATATCTCTGTTTTTATAATTGCACCAAACCAGCTCTTAGGAAGCCATAATATCTGAATCAACCACAGCTGAGTTATTTGATGTTTCGTATTTCCAAGACAGGATGCTTGGCTGCGTAGCTAGAGGTATAACAAGCAGGAAGAGGGAGATTGTGATCCCCTTATATAGAGCGCTGGTGAGACCACATTTGGAATAATACTGTGTTCAGTTCTGGAGACCTCACCTACAAAAAGATATTGACAAAATTGAACGGGCCCAAAGACGGGCTACAAGAATGGTGGAAGGTCTTAAGCATAAAACGTATCAGGAAAGACTAAATGAACTCCATCTGTATAGTCTGGCGGACAGAAGGAAAAGGGGGGACATGATCGAAACATTTAAATATGTTAAAGGGCTAAATAAGGTTCAGGGGGGAAGTGTTTTTAATAGGAAAGTGAACACAAGAACAAGGGGCCACAATCTGAAGTTAGTTGGGGGAAAGATCAAAAGCAACATGAGGAAATATTATTTTACTGAAAGAGTAGTAGATCCTTGGAACAAACTTCCAGCAGACGTGGTTGGTAAATCCACAGTCACTGAATTTAAACATCCCTGGGATAAACATATATCCATCCTAAGATAAAACACAGGAAATAGTATAAGGGCAGACTAGATGGACCATGAGGTCTTTTTCTGCCGTCAGTCTTCTATGTTTCTATATGGATGGTTGCAGTGGAGGACCAACCTGTCTTAACTGTCACAGCTTTACACTTCGTTTGTATTGGTCTGACATGGCCACTTATTGGCAAGGCTCCAGAGAAAGTCCTAATCTGTCCAGAGACTGTGAAAAACAAATTTGAACAAACTCTGGTGATATGGTGGTTAGAATGCAATATTGCATAAGCGCATAAGAAGAGCCCTGCTGAATCAGACCAAAGCCCATCAAGTCCAGCATTCTGTGTCCCACAGTGGCCCCCCAATTGTCCATGGGGATCTTGAGCAGAAAGAGAAGGCAAGACCCTCCCTTTCCCTTGACCCCCAACATCTGGTACCCAAGGGAACCCTGCCTGCCTCAACCAACATAGAGGCGGCACTTGGACATCTGTTTCAATAACCACCGATACACTTGGCATCCATGAATCTGTCTAGTCCTGCTTTGACGCTATCCAGGTTGACAGCTGTCATGACCTCTTCTGGAAGTGAATTCCATAAACCAAGGACCCTCTGGGTGAAGAAATATTTCCCTTGATTTGTCCTCGCTTTCTTACTTATGAGCTTTAGGGAGGGCCCCCTCGTCCTAGTATTGTGTGAAAGAGAAAATAATTTTCCTCTATCCACCTTTTCTATCCCAGGCATGATTTTATACACTTCGATCAAGTCACCCCTTCAAGGCTGAAGAGACCAAGGCGTTACTGACCTCTTAGGAATCTGGAGAGGTCAACCGTAGATAACCTAAGCGTAAAGTGTTGGGGGTTTGGGGATGACACTATGGAGTCCGGTAATGAGTTCCACGCTTCGACAACTCGGTTACTGAAGTCGTATTTTTTACAGTCAAGTTTGGAGCGCTTAATATTAAGTTTAAATCTGTTGTGTGCTCTTGTGTTGTTGTGGTTGAAGCTGAAGCAGTCGCCGACAGGCAGGACGTTGCAGCATATGATCTTGTGGGCAATACTTAGATCTTGTTTAAGGCGTCTTAGTTCTAGGCTTTCTAGGCCCAGGCCCAGTCTAGTCTTGTAAGGTGTTCTGTTTTGAGTGGAGGAGTGAAGGAGTGGAGGACTGAAAAAATTGGGGCTCGCCTTGAAGGGCCGTAAACGCTCGTCCTAGTATTGTGTGATAGAGAAAATAATTTTTCTCTATCCACCTTTTCTATCCCAGGCATGATTTTATACACTTCGATCAAGTCACCTCTTAAACGCCGTCTTTCAAGGCTGAAGAGACCAAGGCGTTGCAACCTGGTTTCATAAGGGAGGGGCTCCATTTCCTTGATCATTCTTGTCGCCCTTTTTTGCACCTTTCCCACTTCCTGCCTACTGCCAACAGTTCGATCCTGACCAGCTCAAGGATGACTCAGCCATCCATCCTTCCGAGGTCGGTAAAATGAGGGGGGCAATTGTTGGGGGGCAATATGGTGACACTTTGAGTGGGCTGTAAAAGCCCTGTGAAGCAGTACAGGAGGGATAGAAAGGAATCCTTTTGATACCTCACTAACCTTTAGAAAACCTCTTGGCTTACTGGAACATGCAAGGGACTGTGTCACCTTTCGTAAACTCCTTAAAACCCACCTTTGCCGTCAGGCATGGGGGAATTGAATCATCTCCCCCGGGCCTATACAATTTAAGTGTGGTGTGTCTGTGTGTATGTATGCTTTAATAACGGGGATTTTAATGTTTTCTTTTTTAATCGTTAAAATTATTAGATTTGTTATGAACTGTTTTCTATTGTTGTTGTGAGCTGCCCCGAGTCTACGGAGAGGGGCGGCATACAAATCTAATAAATGAATGAATAAATGAATAAATGAATAAATAAATGAATGAATAAATAAAATAAATAAAATAAATAAAATAAATAAAATAAATAAAATAAATAAAATAAATAAAATAAATAAAATAAATAAAATAAATAAAATAAATAAAATAAATAAAATAAATAAAATAAATAAAATAAATAAATAAAATAAAATAAATAAAATAAAATAAATAAAATAAATAAAATAAAGAGAGACAGGTTTATTTGGCATCCATGAACCTGCCTAATCCTGACTTGAAGCTATCCAGGCTGACAGCTGTCACAACCTCTCCTGGAAGTGAATTCCACAAACCAAGGACCCTCTGGGTGAAGAAATATTTGTTTATTTGTGTTGTGGTTAGCTCTGGCCCAGCTCCTGCCCCAAGGACTGTGGATATGGGGGAGACATTCACATGCTGCAGGCCTGTTTTGCCCCCGGTGGAATCTGCTGACGAAGGCTCCTCTGACCAAGAAGACATGAGTGACAGGGAGGAGGAGAGTGGGGCAGACAGCTCAGAAGGAGATCAATTATCTAGCTCCTCCTTGGATTCAGAACAAGAGTTAATGATACAGCCACGCATGCGGAGAGCGATGCATAGGCAGCAACAACTGAGAGATGATTA
This sequence comes from Erythrolamprus reginae, assembly GCF_031021105.1. Classification (NCBI taxonomy): domain Eukaryota; kingdom Metazoa; phylum Chordata; class Lepidosauria; order Squamata; family Dipsadidae; genus Erythrolamprus; species Erythrolamprus reginae. The sequence goes on from NC_091954.1 coordinate 8,454,342, forward strand.
TCAAAGAAAATGAGGCCACCTGTGGTTGGGTGGGGCTGTGGTCAGTAGTGAGGCTGCTATAAATAGCAGCCTGTGGGTTTGGCCATTGTGGAGGATTATCTGATCGTTGTGTTTCGTGACTGCTTTACTGACTTTGACCTTTTGTGTGCTGATTTTTCCCTGCTTTGAAACTAAACCAGAGCAAAGTGTGTTTCACTTTGTGAAAGAAGAAGGACTGTGAATTGCCTCCCAGCCGCAAGCTAAGTATCACAGAACTGATAAGGGACTTGTACAAATTACCAGTTTGTTTGGAGCCGAGTGCTCTTTGCTATCCCAAAAGAGGGCTTAGTTTAAGTGAATTTTCATTATAAAGAACATTGTTTTGGATTTTCAAACGTGTGTGTGTCTGAAATTTGTACCTGTGAATTTTTGGGAGGATTCTACCAGAGAGCCCAACAGAACAATTTGTATGCACAGGTTCAGAGTATTCATACGACAAAGTCTGAACCCCTGGGTTCTACCCGAGGTGTGGCTCTTACACCTTACACAAAGCTGGGATGACTAGTGTCATCAATCTACCAATAGCAAGTTAGAATTTATAATACGACCTTATACAGAAAAAGGAGAAGTAAGTGAAAACAAATCACGTCCTAAACAGGAAAAAAACAACACCTTATTGTGTTCTATTTGGGGTGGCTTACAACATTATCTTACACCATCTGGTGCTTTCTCTCTTGTGACACAGTTCCTTGCATGTTCCAGTAAGGGAAGAGGTTTACTAAAGGTTAGTGTAGTGTTTCCCAAACTTGGCCACTTGGCGATATCTGGACTTCAACTCCCAGAATTCCCCAGCCAGCAAATGCTGTCTGGGGAATTCTGGGAGTTGAAGTCCAGATATCTTCAAGTGGCCAAGGTTGGGAAACACTGGGTTAGTGAGGTATCAAAAGGGGAAGTTAGTTAGTTGGTCTTAGAGATGGTAGTTTCTATGTGCTTTAAGATTAACGTGTGTCTTCCTCAATAGTGCTGTGATGGTGAACCTATGGCACGGGTGCCACAGGTGGCATTTTTTTAAAAAAAATATTTATTTAGTTCAATACATAATACACATTGAAGAGAATAGATATGTAGTACAGTGATCCCCCGCTCTTTGCGAGGGTTCCGTTCCAGGACCCCCCGCAACGAGCGGGTTTTCGCGAAGTAGCGCTGCGGAAGTAAAAACACCATCTGCGCATGTGCAGAGGGTGTTTTTACTTCCGCAGCGCTAGCGAGGAGCCTAAGATTGGGGGCGGCGCGGGTGTTTTAAAACATCCCCGCCGACATGAGGGGCTCGCTAGCACACCCCCAAACCCGGGTTGGGGGTTCGGGGGTGTGCTAGCGAGCCTCCCATGTCGGCGGGGATGTTTTAAAACACCCGCACGACTTTCCAATGAGTCCCGAAGACAAACGCGTTGTCTTCGGGACTCATTGGAAAGTCGCGCGGGTGTTTTAAAACATCCCCGCCGACATGGGAGGCTCGCTAGCACACCCCCGAGCCCCCAACCCGGGTTTGGGGGGTGCTAGGAAGCTCCCATTGTTGGCGGAGACCTTTTAAAACACTCGTGCGGCTTCCAAACCGAGTCCTGGAAGCCGCGCGAGTGTTTTAAAAGGTCTCCGCCAACAATGGGAGCTTCCTAGCACCCCCCAAACCCGGGTTGGGGGTCCGGGGGGCGCTGTCTCTCGGGGCTTTCCAGCTGAGTCGGGGAGCGAGTTCGCTCCCGGACTCAGCACGAAAGCCCCGAGTGACAGCGCCAAGGAACGGGCCTGTCCACGCTGTCTCTCGGGGCTTTCGTGCTGAGTCGGGGAGCGAGTTCGCTCCCGGACTCAGCACGAAAGCCCCGAGTGACAGCGCCAAGGAACGGGCCTGTCCACGCTGTCTCTCGGGGCTTTCTTGCTGAGTCGGGGAGCGAGTTCGCTCCCGGACTCAGCACGAAAGCCCCGAGTGACAGCGCCAAGGAACGGGCCTGTCCACGCTGTCTCTCGGCGCTTTCGTGCTGAGTCCGGGAGCGAACTCGCTCCCCGACTCAGCTGGAAAGCGCCGAGAGACAGCGTGGACAGGCCCGTTCCTTGGCGCTGTCTCTCGGGGCTTTCCAGCTGAGTCGGGGAGCGAGTTCGCTCCCGGACTCAGCACGAAAGCCCCGAGTGACAGCGCCAAGGAACGGGCCTGTCCACGCTGTCTCTCGGGGCTTTCGTGCTGAGTCGGGGAGCGAGTTCGCTCCCGGACTCAGCACGAAAGCCCCGAGTGACAGCGCCAAGGAACGGGCCTGTCCACGCTGTCTCTCGGGGCTTTCTTGCTGAGTCGGGGAGCGAGTTCGCTCCCGGACTCAGCACGAAAGCCCCGAGTGACAGCGCCAAGGAACGGGCCTGTCCACGCTGTCTCTCGGCGCTTTCCAGCTGAGTCGGGGAGCGAGTTCGCTCCCGGACTCAGCTGGAAAGCGCCGAGAGACAGCGTGGACAGGCCCGTGCGGCGAGAATGAACGGCGTGGGCGGGCGAAGGGCGGGCGGCAGCGAGGAGTTTGCGTGGGCGGTGGGGAAACTCCTCGCTGACGCCAGCAAGAGGGGGAAGACTCAGGGAAGCCGCCCAGCAGCTGATCTCCCGGTTGCCATCTACGCATGCGTGCCCACGGGCACGCATGCGTAGATGGTATTTTGACTTCCGGGTTGAAAAATAGCGAAGTACCCTGTTCGCAATGGTTGGGGACGCAATAAACGGGGGATCACTGTAATATAAATAAAGAAACAAATAGAAGAAAAGATATAAAAGCATAGGAGAACAAATTTGAAAGGAAGAAAAGATAAATGAGATAAGGAGAGACAACTGGACAGGGGACGGAAGGCACACTGGTGCACTTATGTACGCCCTTTACTGACCTCTAAGGAACCTGGAGTGGTCAATCGTGGATAGTCTAAGGGAAAAATGTTGGGGGTTAGGGGTTGACACTACTGAGTCAGGTAATGAGTTGTGGCTTGTGGAGCCATGTTTAAGAGCATGCAAGGTTTTGTCCTATGACAGTTCCAATGCGCATATGTGCGCTGACCAGCTGATTTTCGGCTTTCTAAAGGGTGGTGGGTGGCTACTTTCGCCCTCCCTAAGCTTTAAGTGTTGGGTTTCACCACTCTGACACATGCTTACACTGTGTTGTAGACACATCTCTATGGTCAGGTCGCAAATTAACTGACTAGTGTGTCATCTTTTGATGACAAAAAGGGGCATGTACTCTGCAGACTATATAAACACTGCAGAGTAGATGACTCCTCCCCTTTCCCCCCTTCTTTCCACCTCCTTATTTATTTATTTATTTTGTCCAATACACAATGAGGGCTTTAGTGGGTATATATCTATATATGCACATAGTAAAATACATGATGAAGGTTATAGAGGAGATACTCATAGTAAAATATATCTAAGAAAGAATAGAAAAGAAGATATAGGAATATATCAATGAAAGAATAGAAGAAGAGATATAGGAATAGAAGAAAGGTATAGGAGATATACAAATCAAATCAAATCAAATGAAAAAATAAGCAAGCAAGCAAACAAATAAATAGTGCAGTCAGGCGGTAGGGAAAGCAAGTAGGATGCTTGGCTGCATAGCTAGAGGTATAACAAGCAGGAAGAGGGAGATTGTGATCCCCTTATATAGCGTGCTGGTGAGACCACATTTGGAATACTGTGTTCAGTTCTGGAGACCTCACCTACAAAAAGATATTGACAAAATTGAACGGGTCCAAAGACGGGCTACAAGAATGGTGGAAGGTCTTAAGCATAAAACGTATCAGGAAAGACTTCATGAACTCAATCTGTATAGTCTGGAGGACAGAAGCAAAAGGGGGGACATGATCGAAACATTTAAATATATTAAAGGGTTAAATAAGGTTCAGGAGGGAAGTGTTTTTAATAGGAAAGTGAACACAAGAACAAGGGGACACAATCTGAAGTTAGTTGGGGGAAAGATCAAAAGCAACATGAGAAAATATTATTTTACTGAAAGCGTATTAGATCCTTGGAACAAACTTCCAGCAGACGTGGTTGGTAAATCCACAGTAACTGAATTTAAACATGCCTGGGATAAACATATATCCATCCTAAGATAAAACACAGAAAATAGTATAAGGGCAGACTAGATGGACCATGAGGTCTTTTTCTGCCGTCAGACTTCTATGTTTCTATGTTTCTATAAATAGCTCGCATGTCAGCAGATATGGCTACGCGTGCCACCTGTGACACCCATGCCATAGGTTCACCATCACTGCTCTAGGTGCCATTGCTATTTGGACTTTTTTGGCCCTGGGGGGGGCCTGCATAAAGACAGATTCTGCCAGTTTTGAGAGATCCCATTGTGGCTACGGGAGGGTTGGGTTTTGCAAACGTTGGGGCTGTTGTGCAGAGACCACCACAGCTGTTTGAACTTTCCTCCAAGCAGGAAAGAAAGGAAGGCGAGGCACTTACTGAAATCCAAAAAGTGTTGCGAGAAACCTTCCATCCACTTGCAAAGGTCCTGCCGGCTTTCCGCTCGGAAAACCCGAGCTGCGGCTTCGCCATGCTCAGGGTTGATCACGGAGAAAAGGTTGTCCTTTGCCCCAGCCTCTTGGTCCACAGGGCGAATGTGGGTTTCCTAAACGTTACACAAAACCGTAAATGTTGCCCTGCACGCATTGTGTGGTCTCCATTGACCTGGTTTCAGCTGAAACCTACACACACACACACACACACCACTTTCTGCTCTTTGCCTGCGTGCCCCTCCACCCCAGCAACCAATAAATATGCTGCTTTGTTTTTTTTACATCTTATTATTTACCCGGTTGATGGGAACGGATAAGGCCTGCTCCGTGTTGGCCTCTCTTTCTTCAGGGGCAGAGAATAAGAGCAGCTGGCCCCCTCTCAGCACACAGTATCGCCGCCTCCAGGTCTCCCCCGCGACATCCCGTGATGGCTGTAAGAAATGTCATCAGTCACAGATCACCCTCAAAGATTATTCACTCCCAGGTGAGGTACAAGCCTTTATCAGCAAAAGAAAATTCTCAACAAGTGGATGACAATATTTAATAATAATAATAGATTTAATTAGACTTATTAGATTTGTATCTCTGAAGACTTCCAATAGAGTTGCAAGGGATCTTGGAGGACGTCTAGTCCAACCCCCTGCTTAGGCAACATCTGCTTAAAAACCTCCAGTGTTGGGGCATTCGCAACTTCTGGAGGCAAGAAGCAATGGGTGGAAACTAAACAAGGAGAGAAGTAACTTAGAACTAAGGAGAAATTTTCTGACAGTTAGAACGCTTGGAACAGCTTGCCTCCAGAAGGTGTGAATGCCCCAACACTGGAAGTTTTTAAGAAGATGCTGGATAACCATCTGTCTGAAGTAGTGTAGGGTTCCCTGCCTAAGCAGGGGGTTGGACTAGAAGACCTCCAAAGTCCCTTCCAACTCTGTTGTTGTAATTTTTATCTAAATCAGGAGTCTCCAACCTTGGCAACTTTTTAAGACTCGTGGACTTCAACTCCCAGAATTCCTCAGCCAACTCTGAGAGTTGAAGTCCACAGTTGCCAGGGTTGGAGACCCCTGATCTAAATGATTCTCTAGTTTAATGAGTGTTTAATTATTCGCTATTTTAAAAGCAATTAAGGATCATACTAAGGTACTGGAGAAAGAAGGACAATATCTGTCTGAAGTAGTGTACGGTTTCCTGCCTAAGCAGAGGGTTCGACTAGAAGACCTCCAAGGTCCCTTTCAACTCTGTTGTTGTTGTTGTAGTTGTAGTTGTTGTTGTTGTTGTTCTTATTATTATTATTGTTATTATTATTATTATATTATGATCATTATCATCATCATCCTGGGGCGTTTGCCCAGGTCCGCCTGGTGCACCAGTTGCGGCCCTATCTGGACCGGGACTCACTGCTCACAGTCACTCATGCCCTCATCACCTCGAGGTTCGACTACTGTAACGCTCTCTACATGGGGCTACCTTTGAAGAGTGTTCGGAAACTTCAGATCGTGCAGAATGCAGCTGCGAGAGCAGTCATGGGCTTTCCCAAATATGCCCATGTCACACCAACACTCCACAGTCTGCATTGGCTGCCGATCAATTTCCGGTCGCAATTCAAAGTGTTGGTCATGACCTATAAAGCCCTTCATGGCATCGGACCAGAATATCTCCAGGACTGCCTTCTGCCGCACGAATCCCAGCGACCGGTTAGGTCCCACAGAGTGGGCCTTCTCCGGGTCCCGTCGACTAAACAATGTCGTTTGGCAGGACCCAGGAGAAGAGCCTTCTCTGTGGCGGCCCCAACCCTCTGGAACCAGCTCCCCCCGGAGATTAGAACTGCCCCCACCCTCCTTGCCTTTCGTAAAGTTCTTAAGACCCATCTCTGCCTTCAGGCATGGGGGAACTGACACATCTCCCCCGGGCCCATACAGTTTATACATGGAATGTTTGTGTGTATGTTTGCTTTTAATAATGGGGTTTTTAATGTTTTTTAAAATTATTACCGTATATACTCGAGTATAAGCCAAGTTTTTCAGCCCCAAAAATGGGCTGAAAAACCCGACCTCGGCTTATACTCGGGTCACCACAAGAGGGCGCCGGGTGACCACAAGAGGGCGCACCGCGGGAGCCCGGCAGCTGCCCTACCCTTCCCACAGCCGCGTCACTCGGAGCCCCCTTTTACTTCCTGCTTGGAGCTCCTGTCGGCGCCTTGCAGCTACCTTCCCTTCTCCGGTCCAGCAAAGTTGCCAGCCAACTGCTCCGACGGCGTGCGAGAGAGGAACAGACGATGGGAAGTCAGGGGGGAGGGGATTCCTGCTTCATGAGTCCCCCCCCCCACCTTCGCATCGTCTGTTCCTCTCTTGCACGCCGTCGGAGCAGTTGGCTGGCAACTTTGCCCTACCCTTCCCACAGCCGCGTCACTCGGAGCCCCCTTTTACTTCCCTCTTGGAGCTCCTGTCGGCATCTTGCAGCTGCCTTCCCTTCCCCGGGTCCAGCAAAGTTTCCAGCTTGTACAATTACTGCACTAATTCCCTGATTAGATTTTGAGGTAAGTTCTCTCTCTGCTTTTTTTCAAAGTCTCCTTTCTATAGAACTTTGATAAAGTTCCCCCCTCCCTCCCCCCTCTCTCTCAAGAGACACAGAGAGCGAGACAGAGAGAGAGAGAGAAGGAAGAAGGGTAGAAGAAAAAGGAATTGAGTACTTTTTAAGGGCTTTGTTGGATTCATTCTGTAGATTTGTTGTGGTACAAGCAATATACAATCGTACTAATTTTAGCCTGCCAGTAGATTGTAAAAATAAGATACATTATGCTGCTTTCTTCTACCCCATAGAGATTCATGAATACTTAAGATGTTTAGCATTTCTGTACTCACTTAGCATTAAGTTTTAGTGTTAAAATAATATTAATATTTACCTCTTGGATTTAAATCTATTGTTATTTCTGTGTGGATTGACCCCAGAATAAGTCTCAGTTTTTTGGGAACTTGCTGATAGATATGCTTAAAACTGCAGTCCATCTGTGCAGTTGCCTGTAAGTAAGTCCTATTGAAATCTGTAAGGCTTAACTCAGAATAAAGAGTTGATTTAATATGCAATCCTGTACATAAATTTACTCAGTAATTAACTTGGCTGCATGGCTTGGGGTAGTTTGGTAGAATGTTATGCAATTTTTATGTCTCTGAAAATCTTTTATTCTTAGATGGGAAAAAGAATTTTGTGAAATTATTGTGCAATTTGAATTTGAAAAAATATTGTTTTGTTCTTCTCTCTACTTTATCATTGGATTATAGAGAGAAAAATTAAGTCTCTAAAATACTGTTTTGAGGGATTTTGACTCATAGGTTTTAGCTTGGTTGCTGATTGAACTACTTTTTTTACTTTTTAATTTATTTAATTTTATTTAATTTATTGTAAATATCAGATTGCTTTTATTTACCCACTTTGAAATAAATATTGTTTACCCTCTTTAAAATAAATATTCTAAAACATTTAATCTACTGATGTCTCATTTAATGTAATTTTATTGGTTTCCATTTTTATAAGTTACCAGTAACCACTGCATTTTCTAACCTCGGCTTATACTCGGGTCAATAAGTTTTCCCAGTTTTTGTGCCAAAAATTGGTGCCTCGGCTTATACTCGGGTCGGCTTATACTCGAGTATATACGGTAGATTTGTTTTTACATTGTTCTTGTTATTGTTGTGAGCCGCCCCGAGTCTACGGAGAGGGGCGGCATACAAATCTAATAAATACATAAATAATAAATAAATAAATCCTATCCCTGGTGCCCTGGGAGGAGACGGACTGCCCTGCAGGATCCAGCTGAAGATTGAAGAGGCCTTTAAAATGACCATTGTCCAAACGAAAGGCAATTTTTTACCTGTTCGTGAAGAAATCCGGTCATGGCATCCTGGGTCATGCAGTCTGGCTGAGCAACCAAGCGGCAGCACATGGTGCCATACAGCGGAAGCCAAGAAGGAGAATCCTCTGCAAAGACAACCCAGGACAAACCCACCTCTTAGGCCCCATTGCTCCTTGCCCTAATACACACTGGACAATAACTGAACAAGGCGTGGAGCAAAGAGTCCAATCAAACTTGGCCAATGAAGAATTCTATTCTATTGTATTCTCCGCTGCCTGTTGTCACATCCTTGAAGATGCCCTGGGTCTTTTCACACAACAATTTTGTGTTAGTTATTGATGGACTCCTTTTTTTATTGCTTGGACATTAATCATTTTTTATACTAGGAACAAGATATTGTTTTAATTGTGATTTATTTGGGGCTGGGAGGTATGAGCAGAGTAATCCTTGTTTACCAAGGTTGCACACACACACAAACGTTTAGGTTGAGATAAGTTGTGAACCACTACTCAGCCACACACAGATACACTAACTTGAATTAAAGTTTACTTTGAGCAATAACATATTATTATTATTATTATTATTATTATTATTAATTAAATTTGTATGCTGCCCCTCTCCGTTGCCTCGGGGCGGCTCACAACAATATTGGCAAAACAATATGTTATACAAATCTAATAATTTAAACTAAAAACCCATAATTTAAAAACATGCACACAACACACCATACATAAACAATATAGGCCTGGGGAAGTTATTTCAGTTCCCCCATGCCTGACAGCAGAGGTGGGTTTTAAGGAGTTTACGAAAGGCAAGGAGAGTGGGGGCAGTTCTAATCTCAGGGGGGCACTGGTTCCAGAGGGTCGGGGCCACCACAGAGAAGGCTCTTCCCCTGGGACCCGCCAGGCGACATTGTTTAGTCGACGGGACCCGGAGAAGGCCAACTCTGTGGGACCTAACCGGTCGCTGGGATTCATATTGAGATAAACAGTCTAAAGTCATACACATAATAAGTCAGAATAACAATCCAAATATTACCAAGTCCTTCTTACCAGCTGACTTTGTCATAATCAGCAAACAAAGATATCAAGCTTAAAAACATTTTAGCTGTAATACATAACTATAATACAGAGCATGCGGAAAATTGCAGAGCAAATCTTAACATTAAAGCCCTACATGGCAATGGACCAGATTACCTCCGGAACCGCCTGCTACTGCACGAATCCCAGCGACTGATAAGGTCCCACAGAGTTGGCCTTCTCCGGGTCCCGTCGACTAAACAATGTCGTTTGGCGGGCCCCAGGGGAAGAGCCTTCTCTGTGGCGGCCCCGGCCCTCAGGAACCAACTCCCCCCGGAGATTAGAACTACCCCCACCCTCCCTGTCTTTCCTAAACTACTCAAGACTCATTTATACTGCCAGGCATGGGGGAGTTAAGATATTCCTTCCCCCCAGGCCATTACAAGTTATGCATGGTATGTTTGTGTGTATGTTTGGTTTTATAATAGGGGTTTTTAGTTGTTTTTTATTATTGGATTGTACATGTTGTGTTTATTACTGTTGTTAGCTGCCCCGAGTCTGCGGAGAGGGGCGGCATACAAATCCAATAAATAATAATAATAATAATAATAATAATAATAATAATAATAATAATTATTATTATTATTATTATTATTATTATTATTATTATTAACACTGAGAAGCCAAAGAGAAACAGAGAAGGTAACTTAGAGCAGTGTTTCCCAACCTTGGCCACTTGAAGATATTTGGACTTCAACTCCCAGAATTCCCCAGCCAGCAAATGCTGGCTGGGGAATTCTGGGAATTGAAGTCCAGATATCTTCAAGTGGCCCAGGTTGGGAAACACTGACTTAGAGAAATAAGCTATCTCCCTCTTGTGGCAGTCTGCAACACCTGCGGCCAATGTATTGCCAACCCAACAGTTATGGACTGAGTCCTAACAGGGGGGGAAATCGTGATTATGAAGTTAAAAGTTGGGTAGGAAAGGGAACTAATTTTGAAATTAAAAAATAACAATCTCATTAGAAAAAAACCCACATGCAACATAACTTACCATTCCCCAGGAGTGTCAGGCTGTGGGCGTTGAAGCCATCCTTGGCGTTCTCTAAGCTCAGAGAGGCTGTGGCCAGCAAGCTGTATCTCACGTCACTGGTTAAGAGAGAAGAAACCGCGGCTCTGTATTTATGTCCAAAATTGGAAAACAGATTTAATACCACCTGCCATTTCCCAAATCTGTCCCCAACTGCCAGTTTCTTCGTACTCCAGTGCTGGTGGTTTCAAATTGAACCCGCTAATTAGCGGGGCTAGCAGCGTTTGCTTGAATCTGATTATTGCTATAAGTCAGTGCTTCCCAACTTTGGCTACTTGAAGATATCTGGACTTCAACTCCCAGAAGTCCCAAGCCAGCATCCCCAGCCAGTTCTACAATTAGAGCAATTAATCAGTGGAGCAGGTTTTTTTCCAGAAGTTGTGAATGCTCCAACACTGGAAGTTTTTAAGAAGATGTTGGACATAGTGTAAGCTTTCTTTCTGCGCCAGCTCAGGAAGCTCAAACTGCCCTAGGAGCTGCTGATACAGTTCTACAGAGGAATCATTGAGTCTGTCATCTGCACCTCTATCACTGTCTGGTTTGGTGCTGCAACCCAACAGGACCGACACAGACTTCAGAGGAGAATCAGAACTGCAGAAAAAGCAATTGCTGCCAACCTGCCTTCCATTGAGGACCTGTATACTGCACGAGTCAAAAAGAGGGCGGGGAAAATATTTACTGACCCCTCACATCCTGGACACAAATTGTTTCAACTCCTACCCTCAAAACGTCACTACAGAGCACTGCACACCAAGACAACTAGACACAAGAACAGTTTTTTTCCGAACGCCATCACTCTACTAAACAAATAATTCCCTCAACACTGTCAGACTTTCTACTAAATCTGCACTTCTATTTCTACTAGTTTTTCTCATTATTCCTATCACCCATTTCCTCCCATGTTGACTGTATGACTGTAACTTGTTGCTTATATCCAAAGATTTTTATTAATATTGCTTCTTCATTGCTTATTTGACCCCTATAATCATTAAGTGTTGTACCACATGATTCTTGACAAATGTATATTTTATTTTATGTACGCTGAGAGCATATGCACCAAGACAAATTCCTTGTGTGTCCAATCACACTTGGCCAATAAAAAATTCTATTCTATTCTATTCAAGTGGCCAAGGTTGGGAAACACTGCTATAAGTGGAAGCATCTTGGCAGAAATAACAGGACCTTACTCTACTGAAATGGGAACTCTTTCCCAAAGCGATTCCTGCAAGACTTGGCCTTATTTGCTTTAAGATCTTGCCTGACTCCATCTTAAGGGGATTTGAGACATATTTCCCCAAGGCTCCTTATAATTTATGTTTATGTATGTGTTCTCTGGTTTTAATATGATGGAGTTTTAGTTATTTCTTTTAATATTAGATTTGTGCCACTATAATATTGTTTTTACCATTGTTGTGAGCCGTCCCGAGTCTTCGGAGAGGGGCGGCATACAAATCTAATAAATTATTATTTGTTGTGGTTAGCTCTGGCCCAGCTCCTGCCCCAAGGACTGTGGATGTGGGGGAGACATCCACATGCTGCAGGCCTGTTTTGCCCCTCCCACCCCTGGTGGAATCTGCTGATGAAGGCTCCTCTGACCAAGAAGACATGAGTGACAGGGAGGAGGAGAGTGGGGCAGACAGCTCAGAAGGAGATCAATTATCTCTCTCCTCCTTGGATTCAGAACAAGAGTTAATGATACAGCCACGCATGCGGAGAGCGATGCATAGGCAGCAACAACCGAGAGATTATTATCAAAGAAAATGAGGCCACCTGTGGTTGGGTGGGGCTGTGGTCATTAGTGAGGCTGCTATAAAGAGCAGCCTGTGGGTTTGGCCATTGTGAAGGATTATCTGATCGTTGTGTTTTGTGACTGCTTTACTGACTTTGACCTTTTGTGTGCTGATTTTTCCCCGCTTTGAAACTAAACCAGAGCAAAGTGTGTTTCACTTTGTGAAAGAAGAAGGACTGTGAATTGCCTCACAGCTGCAAGCTAAGTATCTCAGAACTGATAAGGGACTTGTACAAATTACCAGTTTGTGTTGGAGACGAGGGCTCTTTGCTATCCCAAAAGAGGGCTTGGTTTAAGTGAATTTTCATTCTAAAGAAGATTGTTTTGAATTTTCAAACGCTTGTGTGTGTCTGAAATTTGTATCTGTGAATTTTTGGGAGGATTCTACCAGAGAACTTGACAGAACAGGTATGTATGCGTTGTCTGGTTTTAATATGATAGGGTTTTAGTTATTTCTTTTAATATTAGATTTGTGCCACTATAATATTGTTTTTATCATTGTTGTGAGCCGCCCCGAGTCTTCGGAGAGGGGCGGCATACAAATCTAATAAATAATAATAATAATAATAATAATAATAATAATAATAATTATTATTATTATTAAGGACGACCAAAATTTTCTCGTGGACCACCAGTTGGTGACCTTTGATCTAAACAGCCCCCCCTCCACTTCAGGAGAGACCGAAAGTAGATTTCTGGAACTGAATCAAGGTCAAGGTGGGAGAAAATTTAGGTTGCAGTGACCATCTATGTTTGTGGTTTGATGTAAAAACTGATTGTGAGCAATCCTATACTGCAACCAAAGTATTGGATTTCAGAAAAACAAATTTTAATGCAATGGGGGAATATTTAAATAATGAATTAAAGGGGAGGGATAAAATGGCAGGAGCGAGCACCCAGTGGACTGTATTAAAAAAGGCCATCTTAAAAGCCACAAGACTTTATGTAAAGCAAGTAACTAAAGGTAAAAGGAAGAAGAAACCGGTATGGTTTAGCAATGATGTAAGGGCTATAGTCAATGAAAAAAAGGCTGCCTATAGGAGGTATAAAGAGTCTGGAAGTATAGCTGATAGAGAGGTGTATAAAATGAGACAGAAGGAGGCAAAACAGATAATATATGCTGCTAAAGCCTCAAAAGAGGAAGAAATAGCAAAATCTGTAAAGAAGGGGGATAAAACCTTCTTCAGATATATTAGTGATAGGAAGAAGAAAAACTGCAGCATCACAAAGCTTAGTACCGGGAATAATACATGCATTGATGGAAATAAGGAGATCGCTGACCATTTCAATAGCTACTTCTGTTCAGTTTTCTCAAAAGTCACCTTACAAAATAATACTATAGAGGGATATAGCATTGCTTCCAGCTGTACGGATTCAGCTCCAGTGATCTTAGAAGCCGATGTCTTAGAAGAACTTGAAAGATTAAAGATAAATAAGGCAATGGGTCCAGATGGCATCCACCCCAGAGTTCTTAAAGAACTCAGATCTGTCATTGCTACCCCCCTGACTGATTTGTTTAACCAATCCCTGTTAACAGGAGATGTTCCTGAGGATTGGAGAATGGCCAGTGTTGTGCCTATCCACAAGAAGGGCAGTAGAGAAGAAGCTGGTAACTACAGGCCAGTTAGCTTGACATCAATTGTAGTTAAAATGATGGAGACGCTACTCAAAAAGAGGATAAATCAGCATCTAAAAAACAATAACTTATTGGACCCAAATCAGCATGGCTTTACTGAAGGCAAATCGTGTCAGACTAATCTCATTGAGTTCTTTGACTATGTCACAAAGGTGTTGGATCAAGGTGGTGCCGTGGATATTGCCTATCTGGACTTCAGCAAAGCCTTTGATACGGTTCCACATAAAGAGCTGATAGATAAATTAGTGAAGATTGGAATTAATCCCTGGATAGTTCAGTGGATTTCAAGCTGGCTGAAGCATAGACATCAGAGAGTTATTGTTAATGGCGAGTATTCTGAGCAGAGACAGGTTACAAGCGGTGTGCCACAAGGGTCTGTTCTGGGTCCTATTCTTTTTAATATGTTTGTGAGTGACATAGGAGAAGGTTTGGTAGGGAAGGTTTGCCTATTTGCTGATGACTCTAAAGTGTGCAATAGGGTTGATATTCCTGGAGGGGTCTGTAATATGGTAAATGATTTAGCGTTACTAGATAAATGGTCAAAGCAATGGAAACTGCAGTTTAATGTTTCCAAATGTAAAATAATGCACTTGGGGAAAAGGAATCCTAAATCTGAGTATTGCATTGGCAGTTCTGTGATAGCAAAAACTTCAGAAGAGAAGGATTTAGGGGTAGTGATTTCTGACAGTCTTAAAATGGGTGAGCAGTGTGGTCGGGCGGTAGGAAAGGCAAGCAGGATGCTTGGCTGCATAGCTAGAGGTATAACAAGCAGGAAGAGGGAGATTGTGATCCCCTTATATAGAGCGCTGGTGAGACCACATTTGGAGTACTGTGTTCAGTTCTGGAGACCTCACCTACAAAAAGATATTGACAAAATTGAACGGGTCCAAAGACGGGCTACAAGAATGGTGGAAGGTCTTAAGTATAAAACGTATCAGGAAAGACTTAATGAACTCAATCTGTATAGTCTGGAAGACAGAAGGAAAAGGGGGGACATGATCGAAACATTTAAATATGTTAAAGGGTTAAATAGGGTTCAGGAGGGAAGTGTTTTTAACAGGAAAGTGAACAGAAGAACAAGGGGACACAATCTGAAGTTAGTTGGGGGAAAGATCAAAGGCAACATGAGAAAATATTATTTTACTGAAAGAGTAGTAGATCCTTGGAACAAACTTCCAGCAGACGTGGTTGGTAACCGAATTTAAACATGCCTGGGATAAACATATATCCATTGTAAGATAAAATACAGGAAATAGTAAAAGGGCAGACTAGATGGACCTTGGGGTCTTTTTCTGCCGTCAGTCTTCTATGTTTCTATGTTTCTATGTTTCTATGAATGGCTCCATAGAGGGAATCCACCCCGAGAACCCACACACACACACCACCCGAGTTCACTCACTGTGTGTCTATTTCAGTGAAGGGGAGACTCTCAAGGTCACAGGGGTCCAAACAAGAGCTGTATTTCTTCCCGGCGCTTTTCCCCAAGGAGGTCTTCAATTTCTTCACCAGTTTCCTGGGGGTATTGCTGAGAGTCAAGGGGTCTTCTCCACAGCAGCAACTGTACACCTCCACCTTCAACTGGAAGTCTGGCCCAGCTCCCTCGCTAGACAGAACAGGGGAAAGTCTCAGAAACACAACCATCTTTTTTTTTTAAAAAAGCTATCACTAATACAGTTGCTGATACAACTATGGAGGAATCATTGAGTCTGTCATCTGCACCTCTGTAACTGCCTGGTTCGGTTCTGCAACCCAACAAGACCGACACAGACTTCAGAGGAGAATCAGAACTGCAGAAAAAACAATTGCTGCCAACCTGCCTTCCATTGAGGACCTGTATACTGCACGAGTCAAAAAGAGGGCTGAGAAAATATTTACTGACCCCTCGCATCCTGGACACAAACTGTTTCAACTCCTACCTTCAAAACATCACTACAGAGCACTGCACACCAAGACAACTGGACACAATAATAGTTTTCCCCAAACTCTACTAAACAAATTATTCCCTCAACATTGTCAAACTATTTACTAAGTCTGCACTATTATTAATATTCTCATCACTCCCATCACCCATCTCCTCTCACTTATATACTGTATAACTGTATCTTAATTGCTTGTATCCTTACAATTTATATTCATTGGTTCCTAACATGATTTGATTGGTTATTTGTACCAGGACTATCATTAAGTGTTGTACCTTATGATTCTTAACAAATGTATCTTTTCTTTTATTTATACTGAGAGCATCCGGACCAAGACAAATTCCTTGCGTGTCCAATCACACCTGGCCAATAGAAATTATGTTCTATTCTATTCTATTCCATTCCATTCCATTCTAATCTACTTAGTCTATTCTAGTCTAGTCTAATCTATTTATTCTATTCTAATCTAATTTTTTTCAATTCTATTCTAGTCTATGGTATTTTTTTCTATTCTGTTCCGTTCTGTTCCACTCCACTCCTTATTTTATTTTATTCTCCTCTACTCTATTGTATTCTACTGCTTCTGGTTTTGCTTTGTTCTTGTTAACCTTCAGTGGAAATGCTCCCAACACAATTTAAAATAGCTCCATAATACCCACACATAAAATATTAAAAGCACAGAGCAGTGTGTGCAGAAACCAGCAGACTCAAGCGAAGCAACAGTCCCTAAATTTGCTAGAATGTGACTGAGAAAAGCTACATTTTCTCTCTGCAAAAACACATTGTGCACATTGCTGCCGTGTAGCCTTGGTTCTTGAGTGCCATAGACCCCTTGATGAATCCACCACCAGGAATAGACCAGCCCCCCCTATTCTCGTGACATTCACAACTACTGCAGTTTTCAGGTTCAGCAGAGATGCCCCCGCACGAAGCTTACAAGTTCTAAAACTTTAGAACGATGGAATTCATTCAAGGTTTTCGGTGCCTGTTGTGGTTCGCTCTGGCCCAGCTCCTGCCCCAAGGACTGTGGATGTTGGGGAGACATCCACATGCTGCAGGCCTGTTTTGCCCCCGGTGGAATCTGCTGATGAAGGCTCCTCTGACCAAGAAGACATGAGTGACAGGGAGAAGGAGAGTGTGGCAGACAGCTCAGAAGGAGATCAATTATCTAGCTCCTCCTTGGATTCAGAACAAGAGTTAATGATACAGCCACGCATGCGGAGAGCGATGCATAGGCAACAACAACTGAGAGATTATTATGAAAGAAAATGAGGTCACCTGTGGTTGGGTGGGGCTGTGGTCATTAGTGAGGCTGCTATAAAGAGCAGCCTGTGGGTTTGGCCATTGTGGAGGATTATCTGATCGTTGTGTTTCGTGACTGCTTTATTGACTTTGACCTTTTGTGTGCTGATTTTTTCCCCGTTGTGAAACTAAACCAGGGCAAAGTGTGTTTCACTTTGTGAAAAAAGAAGGACTGTGAATTGCCTCACAGCTGCAAGCTAAGTATCTCAGAACTGATTAGGGACTTGTACAAATTACCAGTTTGTTTGGAGACCAGTGCTCTTGGCTATACCAAAAGAGGCCTTGGTTTAAGTGAATTTTCATTATAAAGAACATTGTTTTGAATTTTCAAACGTGTGTGTGTGTGTCTGAAATTGTATCTGTGCATTTTGGGGAGGATTCTATCAGAGAGCTCGACAGAACAGGGCCTTTACTGCTTCAGGAATACTCACAATATTGTTGCATTTTCTAAACAGATGTCTGTCGCTGCTTTATCCACAATAATCAGGTCTGAATCATACACCTGAGTTCCCATTTTGAATAGGCAAAAGACGGAGTAACGTTCGGTTCCTGCAAGAAAAGGGGAAAAAAAGGCAGGACACTTCAAAATAATGTGTTGTGCCATACAATGTACAGCATGTAATTACTTATTCATGGGATTTACTGACTGCTTCAATCTTAGGGAAGTCACACAAGTGAATGATTTATTATTTTAGTAATAAAATACAAGTTTGCAAACAATGGGACCACTAACTGGTTTGATGTCCTTAATGTTTATACAGCTTAGCAAATGAACTTTAATTAGCTCAGAAACTCATTGGGGTTTCTGTCCATACATCACATCTGGAAGTTAAAACTCTTCAATCTGGTCCCAAAACGATTAATTAAAACGCACAGAGAGAAACTACATCAATATTATGAATGCAGAATGAGGAATTGAGAGAACAGTGATACCTTGTCTTACGAACTTAATTGGTTCCAAGACAAAGTTCGTAAGGTGAAAAGTTCGTAAGGAGAAATAATGTTTCCCATAGGAATCAGAATTTTATGTGATTTGGAATAAAGTGTATGTATGGATAAATAAGAAGAAAAACTAAAAGTAAAATTTATGTGACAACTGTAGAAGTATTGCTATGATTTAAATTTTTTGTTTTATCTTACTCATATATGAAGGTTTTTTAAAATATAAGGTTAAACAAAATTTCTTCTTTTCATTTAAATTAATATGTTGATCCAAGGTATTAATACTGTATTCTTTTTTCTGTATGGAAATTTGACTTCGATGACAAGAGGGGGAATTGCAACCCCCATTTTATGTTAAATGTGTGTTTGTATGTATGTCAATTTTTATGAAAAATTAATAAAGTTTACTTAAAAAAAGGAATCAATGGAAAAGCGATTAATGCGTGCAAGCCCAAAATTTACCCCTTTTGCCAGCCGAAGTGCCCGTTTTCACGCTGGTGGGATTCCCCTGAGGCTCCCCTCCATGGGAAACCCCACCTCCGGATTTTGCGATGCTGCAGGGGAATCCCACCAGTGTGAAAACGGGCGCTTTGGCTGGCAACGGAAGTCTGGAGGCGGGGCATCCCAGCGGCGGCGGCAGGTTCGTAAGGTGAAAACAGTTCGGAAGAAGAGGCAAAAAAATCTTAAACCCTGGTTTCCTATCTCGAAAAGTTCGTATGATGAGGGGTTCGTAAGACGAGGTATCACTGTATTTGGCTTTATCAACCCACAGAAATGCAAAGTTAAGAGCCACGGTGGTGCAGTGGTCAGAGTGCAGTACTGCAGGCTACTTCTGCTGACTGCCGGCTGCTTGCAATTTGGCAGTTTGACTCTCACCAGGCTCAAGCTTGACTCAGCCTTCTTGTCTTCTGAGGTCGGTCAAATGAGGACCCAGATTGTTGGGAGCAGAATGTTTTTTAAATCTAATCAAAATAGTGACTTCTATTATAATTTCATAATGTAATTATCTATTCTACCCTACATTAATTAGGTTATACCTTTCTCTCTTTTATCATTTATTATTTAGATATAACTATACTTTTTTTGATATATTACTTATATACCCACTAATATATTTACATACCTTGTGGTATCTCCTTAAAATTTCTGCTATTTAGGCAGACTTTCCCCTCCCATCCCCCCTTATTTATTTAACCCCTTGACTATTTATACTTCTTCCTTCCCTAATTACTTTATACAACTTCAACGTTACTTCATCTTCTTTCCTTTTTACAAACTACAGTGATACCTTGTCTTACAAACTTAATTGGTTCCGGGACGAGGTTCTTAAGGTGAAAAGTTTGTAAGACGAAACAATATTTCCCATAGGAATCAATGGAAAAGCAATTAATGCGTGCAAGCCCAAAATTCACCCCTTTTGCCAGCCGAAGCACCCGTTTTTACACTGCTGGGATTCCCCTGAGGCTCCCCTCCATGAGAAACCCCACCTCCGGACTTCTGTGTTTTTGCGATGCTGCGATTTCACTGAGGCTCCCCTCACTGGGAAACCCCACCTCCGGACTTCCGTTGCCAGCGAAGCGCCCGTTTTTGCGCTGCTGGGATTCCCCTGCAACATCGCAAAAACACAGAAGTCCGGGGGTGGTGTTTCCCATGGAGGGGAGCTCAGGGGAATCCCAGCAGCACAAAAATGGGTGCTTTGCTGGCAATGGAAGTCCGGAGGTGGTGCATCACAGTGGTGGCCGTGGGTTTGTAAGGTGAAAATAGTTTGTGAGAAGAGGCAAAAAAATCTTAAACCCTGGGTTTGTATCTCGAAAAGTTTGTATGACGAGGCGTTTGTAAGACGAGGTATCACTGTACTCCTTTTATTCTATTTACTATCATTTATTATCTTTATAGGTTTCAATTAATATGATAAGAAATACAAATGGAATAACAAGATATATATTATTATTAATAGTAATAAGATACAAATACTAATGATCAAAACAGTGAATTTTTTACAGCGTAAGATATGCAACTTTGAAATGTAATATCATGTAACAAATACCCCTACCGATTTTATTTTATTTACCCCCCTCTTCCCCCTCCCATTTACCCCGTTATTTAATCAACTTTATTTTTTTAAAAAAGAATGTTGATTCTGTAAACTGCTTAGAGAGGACTGTAAAAGCACTATAAAGCAGTATATGTCTAAGTGCTATTGCTATAAATCCATCCACGGGGAGGCGAAGGTGGCAAAAACAGACCAGGACTAACCTCGGAGGCCAGTATCTCTTACAGCCAGTGTTCCCTCTATTTTTTGGGATGGGTGGGCGGAATAGTATAGTGTCTGAGCGGCAGTCCCTTCGGGACTGGGCGGCACAGAAATAATAAACAAATAAATAAATAAATAAACAAACAAACAAACAAATAAAAAACCCACCCTGTTTTGCCTCAGAGAATTTCAAAATAAAATACTGTACTGTGTGTCTATAACAGTGAGCTCATAATAGGGCAACTCTATCAATATCAAAATGCCACTTAAATAGTTGAGCTAGTTTCAAACTAGATTTTGATTTTCTTTCTCTCTTCCTTACTCCCATTCTTTTTCTTTCTCTTTTCCTTCCTCTCTTTTTTCTATCTGTTTCTCTCTCTTCCTCTCTCTCTCCTTCCCTCTCACTCTTTCCCTCTCGGCTTCTGGGCAGGTTTGGAAAACTCTGAGTTGATGATGATTTTTAAGTGAGCGATTGCTCATTGCTCAGCTTAGAGGGAACTATGCTTAGAGCTACTGCACTAACTATTAATCCATAATAGTTTGGTAGCTTGGTGGTATATTTCTAAGTTGGGCAAACCAAATCCTCCTCTTATTCTCAAGTCTTGTAAAGCTTTCATATTTATTCTTGGTTTTTTATTGTGCCAAATAAATTTGGAAATTATTCTATTTATTTTAGTAAAGAATAATTTATCTAATTGTATTGGCGCTGTTTGGAAGAGATAGAGCCACCTTGGGAGTATATTAGATTTTATGGTGTTAATCCTTCCCATTAGAGATTTGTCCATTTTTCTAGATCTTCTTTTGTTTTATTTAGTAATTTTATATAATTTAATTCTTTTAATGAAGAACATCTTGACGTAAACCAGATTCCTAAATATTTAATTTTTTTCTCTATTTGAAATCCTGTCTCCTTTGTTAATAACTTATTTAGATCTTGATTACAGTTCTTGGTTAATATTTTAGTTTTATTCCTATTTATTTTTAATCCAGCCACTTTTCCATAATCCTGGAATTCTTTTAATAAACATGTCATTGAACTGGCTGGGTTTTCTTAAAAAAAATACCAAATCATCGGCAAATGCCTGTGTTTTATATGTTTGTTATTTAATTTTAGTGCCTTGTATTAGTGATTTTCCCCTTATTTGATCTAATAAAATTTCTATGGACGTTATATATATTAAAGGAGATAGTGGACAGCCTTGTCTCACTCCTTTTTTAATATCGAACGAGTTTGTCAGATCTCCATTTATAAGTGTCCTTGCCTTTTGTTTAGAATATTAATTGCTAACAGCAAACAAATATTCAATAGTTTCACTTGCCAAGGATATTTTCTGCTTCTGACAGTTCAGCTACCTCCATGGCCAAACACAGCTACAATTACAAGCCTACAAACCTTGCCTGTGAGAATAAACGCTGGGTGTTTTATACCGAATCAGCACAGGTTAAAAGCTTCGGGTCGGCTAAAGAGGTTGCATAACCACCAGAAAATAAAACATACATACTGTCTTTGCTGTTGAAATGATCGGAATTTTTCCACATCAAGGGAATTCGTAGATCTAAAACAAAGGGAGAGAGAGAGAAAAACAAGTCCATGGCACTCCTAACACAAATTTAGGAGAAGGGCCTTCTCTGTGGCGGCCCCGACCCTCTGGAACCAGCTCCCCCCGGAGATCAGAACTGCTCCCACCCTCCTTGCCTTTCGTAAAGTTCTTAAGATCCATCTTTGCCGTCAGGCATGGGGGAACTGAGACATCTCCCCCGGGCCTATACAGTTTATACATGGTATGTTTGTGTGTATGCTTGCTTTTAATAATGGGGTTTTTAGTGTTTTTTAAATTATTAGATTTGTTCTTACATTGAATTTGTTATTGTTGTGAGCCGCCCCGAGTCTATGGAGAGGGGCGGCATTCAAATCTAATAAATAATAATAATAGTAATAGTAATAGTAATAATAATAATAATAATAATAATAATAATAATAATAATAATTTCAGAATAAGAGTCTATTTTCTATCTGCACATTCAGTGTTAATTCAGTGTTAATAATGCTGGCAGGGGGAATTCTGGGAGTTGAAGTCCACAAATCTTCCCCTAGTTGCCAAGTTTGGAGACCCCTGTTGTAAGCAATCTACACCTTACTGTGACCAGCTGTGGTGGTACAGTGGTTAGAATGCAGTACTGCAGGCTACTTCTGCTGATGGGAGATTGCCAGCAGTTTGGCAGTTCAAATCTCACCGGCTCCAGGTTGACACAGCCTTCCATCATTCTGAGGGCGGTAAAATGAGGACCCAGATTATTGGGAACACGATGCTGACTCTGTAAACCTCTTGGAGAGGGCTGTAAAGCACTGTGAAGTAGTATATAATATCTCCGGGACCACCTTCTGCCCCACGAATCCCAGCGACCAGTTAGGTCCCACAGAGTTGGCCTTCTCCGGGTCCCGTCAACTAAACAATGCCGTCTGGTGAGACCCAGGGGAAGAGCCTTCTCTGTGGCGGCCCCGACCCTCTGGAACCAACTCCCCCAAGAGATCAGAGTTGCCCCCACCCTCCTTGCGTTTCGTAAGCTCCTTAAAATCCACCTCTGTCATCAGGCATGGGGGAATTGAGATATTGCCTTCCCTCTAGGCTTATAAAATTTATGCTTGGTATGTCTGTATGTATGATTGGTTTCTCAAATTAGGGTTTTTTAATTTAACTTAAACTTAAATATTAGATTTGTTTATATTGTCTTATTATTGTTGTTAGCCGCCCCAAGTCTACGGAGAGGGGCGGCATACAAAATCTGATAAATAAATAAATAAGTCTGCTATTGATATCAGGTTTGATGTAAAAGTAGCATTTGGAAAGCAAGCCTTCTGTTTTTGGGTTGTTGATTTGTTTTTGTTTTGCTTACTTTTAATTTATTTTTTATTTTACTTAGTTTGTTGAACATATACAAGATAACAGGTATAAACATGGACATGAGCACATGAAATGAGTACAAATAAATAAATATCCATACTTTCATTATACCGAATCACACATACATCTGGCCTGCATTTTTTGCTGCCGAACACCTTGGGGGGGTTGTGGGAATAGGTGGGGTGAATGTTGCGGTCGTTCATAAGAGCAAACAACTGCCGCGTTGCTACAACATTCATAATTTTGGGACCTGTTCGTAAACGCCAGAGGTCGCTTATCGTGTAACTTTGAACGTTCGCTAAGAGAACGCTCGAAACCTGGGGATCACCTGTATTATATTCTCCAGTTGCAGGTGACAGAAAAGAAACATACCTGAAATGCCAACCTTCCCTCTACAGGCTGCACGATCTTTAGCTTCGAAATCTGAACCTCTAAAAAGAAGAAATCAAAAATATTAATTAGCAAGAAAAAAAAGTTCGTCATTTTCCCTCCGCCTCCAAGGTAATCTCATCAGTCTACGGAGAGGGGCGGCATACAAATTTAATAAATAAATAAATAAAATAAATAAATAGATAAATAAATAAATCAGGAATCAAATCAATGGATACCACTAATACCGTATATACTCGAGTATAAGCCGAGTTTTTCAGCCCAAAAAATGGGCTGAAAAACACAACCTCGGCTTATACTCGGGTCATTGACAAAGTCACCACACGAGGGCGCCATTGCTTGAGCTAGAGCGAGGAGGCACCAGCTTTTGTTCCCTCTAGTTCCTCTCCCTGGCTCAAGCAAAGGAGGCAGCCATTTGCTCCAACCGAGAGGGGGAAAAAGCAATGGTGAGTAACTATTCCTTGCTCTCTCTGCATTGCCCTTAGTCGGATTAAAAAGGCCCCCTGCTGTCAGATTCTCCTCCCCCTCCTTTGAAAGGATTTAAACTGTTTAAAAAATGGTATTTTGTGATAGTTGCTGTCCTTGCTTGGATAGGATCTAATAATGTGTTATGAGGCAGAGCTAGACAGGAATTCTTTTTCTATCTGTCTATCTTTCTATCTATCTATTTTTCTATCTATCTATCTATCTATCTATCTATCTATCTATCTATCTATCTATCTATATCTATTTCTATCTATCTATCTATCTATCTATCTATCTATCTATTTTTCTATCTGTCTGTCTGTCTATCTATCTTTCTATCTATCTATATCTATCTGTCTATCTATCTATCTATCATCTATCTATCTATCTGTATCTATTTCTATCTATCTATTTTTCTATCTTTCTATCTATCTATTTTTCTATCTATCTATTTTTCTATCTATCTATCTATCTATCTATCTGTATCTATTTCTATCTATCTATCTATTTTTCTATCTGTCTGTCTGTATCTATCTTTCTATCTATCTATATCTATCTATCTATCTATCTATCTATCTATCTATCTATCTATCTGTATCTATTTCTATCTATCTATTTTTCTATCTTTCTATCTATTTTTCTATCTGTCTGTCTGTATCTATCTTTCTATCTATATCTATCTATCTATCTATCTATCTATCTATCTATCTATCTATCTATCTATCTGTATCTATTTCTATCTATCTATTTTTCTATCTTTCTATCTATCTATTTTTCTATCTGTCTGTCTGTATCTATCTTTCTATCTATCTATATCTATCTATCTATCTATCTATCTATCTATCTATCTGTATCTATTTCTATCTATCTATTTTTCTATCTTTCTATCTATTTTTCTATCTTTCTATCTATCTATCTATCTATCTATCTATCTGTATCTATTTCTATCTATCTATCTATCTATCTATCTATCTATCTATCTATCTATCTATCTATCTATCTATCTATCTATCTATCTATCTGATTTTCTATGCTGATAACCTCACAGCAGCTAATGCTGAAGCTCTTCTTTGGATACACTTATTAATTTGTTTGTTTGTTTGTTTATTTATTTAATTGGATTTGTATGCAATCCCTCTCCAAGGACTCAGGGTGGCTCACAGCATATATAAAAACAGAACAATAATGTAAATCCAATTAATGATGAGAAGGAATCCAGTTTTGAAGGATTTTAACTCTTAGGTTTTAGCTTTGTTCCTGATCGAGCTACTTTTTTTACTTTTTAATTTATTGTTAATATTGTTAATTTGTTTACCCTCTTTTAAATTTACAGAGCTAGTTTACTGGTTTTCTTTAAAATAAATATTCTAAAACATGTCTCAATTAATGTAATTTTATTGTTTTCCATTTTTATAAGTTACCAGTAGCCACTGCATTTTCTAACTTCGGCTTATACTCGGGTCAATACGTTTTCCCAGTTTTTGTGGCAAAAATTGGTGCCTCGGCTTATACTCGGGTCGGCTTATACTCGAGTATATACGGTAATTTAAAGCTAAACCTTTTAGGGATTAAAAAAAAAGCACATACATTTTTGCCTTCATTAACACACATTTGTGTCTTATGCAACCTCAGACTGTTCTGTGATTTAAGTCAGTGCTTCCCAACCTTGGCAACTTGAAGATATTTGGACTTCAACTCCCAGAATTCTCCAGGCAGCGAATGCTGGCTGGGGAATTCTGGGAGTTGAAGTCCAGATATCTTCAAATTGCCAAGGTTGGGAAACACTGATTTAAGTAATTCAACTACTAGTTTTTTCTCATTGTTCCTATCACCCATTTACTCCCACTTACGACCGAAGCCGCCCTGAGAGGGGCGGCATACAAATCTAATAAATAAATAAATAAAATAAATAAAATAATAAATAAAGTATGACTGTAACTTGTTGCTTGTATCCTAAGATTTTTATTAATATGGTTTCCTCATTGCTTATTTGACCACTATGACAATCATTGTTGTACCACATGATTCTTGACAAATGTATATTTTCTTTATGTACACTAAGAACATATGCACCAAGACAAATTCCTTGTGTGTCCAATCACACTTGGCCAATAAAGAATTCTGTTCTATTAAGGGATTGAATTGGCCAGCAGATGGCGCCCACTCCTCCCTTGTAACAGGAAAAGGCAGAAGAGACAGATTGCAAATATTGAGTAATTAAGTGGTCATTGTTATCTTTATCTCTCTCTCTCTCTTACTTGACTGTGGCTGATCCCCAGCCTCCCATTGTGTCTTGATAAGATCAGTTGAGAAATCTACCATGCCATGCTGGCAACCAGGAGGTGCTGGCCCTTAAATCAAGGAATAATCTCCAGCCCCTCTTTCAATGTCTTTGTTTTTAAAAAAATATATTTTCAGGGTTGCAACAGGGAGCTTCCCTACTTAGTTATGCAGGAGCTTCCCTGCTTTGGCTAGAAAGTTTCCATCAAGAGTAGGGGGCCTCCGCCAAAGAGAAAGGGGGGGGGGGAGGGCCTGGCAAACCAGGGCCTGGCGCGATCCAGACTGGGATATGCTGCAACGTTCTACATGTCAATGACTACTTCAGCTTCAACCACAACAACACAAGAGCACGCAACAGATTCAAACTTAATATTAACCGCTCCAAACTTGACTGTAAAAAATATGACTTCAGCAACCGAGTTGTCGAAGCGTGGAACTCATTACCGGACTCAATAGTGTCAACCCCTAATCCCCGACATTTCTCCCTTAGACTGTCCACGGTTGACCTCTCCAGGTTCCTAAGAGGCCAGTAAGGGGCGTGCATAAGTGCACCAGTGTGCCTTCCGTCCCCTGTCCAATTGTCTCTCCTTATCTCATTTATCTTTTCTTCCTTTCAAATATGTCCACCTATACTTTTATATCTTTTCTTCTATTCTTTTCTTTATTTATATTATTACATATCTATTATCTTCAATGTGTATTATGTATTGGACAAAATAAATAATAATAATAATAATAATAATAATAATAATAATAATAATAATAATAATAATAAGTGTGAAGACATAAACTTTCCACGAACAGTTTTGTGTGTGTGTGTGTTGAATAGAAGAAAAGAAACTTTCCAAGAGCATCAAGGGGTATGTATGTGTGTTGTGTGTATTGTATTGTGTTGTGTGTGTTAACTGGCAGGAGCAAGTTTTTTTGTGTGTGTATTGATTAGGAGGAAAGAAACTTTCCAAGACCAAGGGGTGTGTATGTGTTGTGTTGTGTGTGCGTTTTGACTGGGAGGGCAGAAACTTTCCAAGACCATCAATGTGTGTGTATGTGTGTGTTGTGTGTGTTTACAGGGAGGGCAGAAACTTTCCAAGACCATCAAGGCATGTGTATTTGTGTGTTGCGTTGTGTGTTGAAGCTTTCCAAAACTATCAAGGGGTGTGTATGTGTGTTCTGTTGTGTGTGTTAACTGGGAGGGCAGAAACTTTCCAGGAGCAGTTTTGTGTTTGTGCTTATGTGTGTTGATTAAGAGAAAAGAAACTTTCCAAGAGCATCAAGGTGTGTGTCTGTCTCTGTGTGTTTGTGTGTGTGTATATTAACTTGGAGGACAGAAACTTTCCAGGAGCAGCAAACCCTCTCCCCCCGTGTGTGTATGTGTTGATTAGGAGAAAATAAACTTCCCAGGAGCATCAAGGCTGGGTGCATCGGTGTCATTTTCTGCTCCACTGGGCCTCAGAAGCATGAAGGTGTAAGGCTGTGTGTGGTGTGTGCAGCATCAGAAGCTGCAACTGCCCCTCTTCGCCTCCTCTTGCGCCAGGCCCAGGGATAGGAAAACATTGGGCCTTCTATGACTTCTGGACTTCAACTCCCAGAATTCCTGAGCCAATCATGCTACCTCAGGAATTCTGGGAGTTGAAGTCCACGTGTCATAGAAGAGCCAACTTTGCACCACAGGGCATCTGCCCAGCCAAGAGCTCCATCCCCGGAGTTGGGGGGGGGGGGGACGGGGGACTGTGCGGCTTCTCCCCCTCCTCGGTCTCTTCAAGAGTTGGACTTCCCGGGCGGCGTCGCCCCCTCCACAAACTGGCCAAAGCCTCCCGGCCTGAAACGGACCCGGCAGATGCCCTCCTCCCTCCACCGGCCCTTGGGTGTGCCTCTCTCACCGTCCCGCCGCCTCAGCCGCCTCGCTCGGCCGCCGGAGATCCGCGCGGAGGGCCCTCAGGCGGCCGTTGCAGAGGGCCAGCGCCTTGGCGGCGCGCAGGGCTTGGTCCCGGCTGGTGCTGGCGGCCAGCAGTTTGCGCAGCCCGTCGCGCATCCGCGTCTCCGTCTCCATCTGCTTCTGTGAGGGGCACGAAAGCGGAGGAAGCGTCAGCTGAGGAGGCGCGGGAAGGGGGAATCCTGACGAACGGCAGACACGCGTCGTCCCGACCGACCTCCCCCCGCCCTCACGAGGCCGTCGGGGAATGAGAAGGCCTCCCACAGGCTCCCTCCGGCTCCTCAGAACCCCGGCCCGGCCTCAGCCACCGCTAACTCACCGTTGCCCCGGCGCGCCCTTGCTCCGCCATGGCCGCCTTCGCTTTTCCCGCCTCAGCGCTATAGGCCCGCCCCGCCTCGCTCGGCTGCAAGCCCGGAGGCCGGGCTGGGGGCTTCGCTTCTGCACCCATCCACCCGGCTCTTCGATCGCCCCGTGGCCTCCTTCCCCTGCCCGTCGCTGCCTCGCTCGGCTTCTTCCGAGCGTCTTTTAAATAAATAAATAAATACAACTAACTAGCTAAATAAATAACTAATAAAATAACATGAAAATAACTAATAATAACTAGCTAGTTAAATAAACAAATAAACAAAAACTTTTAATACGTTTTCATTTTTTTTCTCCTGGGTTTTCATATACACATCAATGCATATGCTTTAAGAATATATCAATAGCATCCCCATTTCCGAATAGAATAGTATAAAAATATTGGAATATAGAATAGAATTCTTTATTGGCCAGGTGTGATTGGACACACAAAGAATTTGTCTTTGGTGCAGATGCTCTCAGTGTACATAAAAGAAAAAAGATACATTAGTCAAGAATCATGAGGTACAACACTTAATGATTGTCATGGAGGTCAAATAAGCAATGAGGAAACATTAATAAACATAAAGGATACACAAGCAACACGTTAGGGTCGTACAGTCATAAGAGGGAGGAAATGGGTGATAGGGATGATGAGAAAAAACCCCAGTAATAGTGTAGACTTAGTAAATAGTTTGACAGTGTTGAGGGAATTGTTTAGCAGAGTGATGGCGTTGGGGGGGGAAACTGTCCTTGTGTCTAGTTGTCTTGATGTGCAGTGCTCTGTAGTGTCATTTTGAGGGTAGGAGTTGAAATAGTTTATGTCTAGGATGCGAGGGGTAGTAAATATTTCCACAAACTTTTTGATCTCTCTCCCTCCCTTTCATCCCACACTCCCTGCCTCCCTCTCTCTCCTCTCTTCCCTCCATCTTTCTCCCTTCCCTCTCGCTCCCTGGCAGCGGACAGAGCCTTTCCAGGAGCCGCCTCTCCCCTCTAAACAGGCGCCCGCGGTCTCCACCGAAGAACCGGCTGGAGGCCGGCTGCTGCTTCAGTGGTGGCTGTTTCCTCAGGCTGAGCAAAGGGTTAGGGTTAGACTTTCAATCCTGGGCCTAGAAAGTTTAGAACTAAGACGCCTTAAACAAGATCTAAGTATTGCCCACAAGATCATATGCTGCAACGTCCTGCCTGTCGGCGACTACTTCAGCTTCAACCACAACAACACAAGAGCACACAACAAATTTAAACTTAATATTAACCGCTCCAAACTTGTCTGTAAAAAAATACGACTTCAGTAACCGAGTTGTCGAAGCGTGGAACTCATTGCCGGATTCCATAGTGTCATCCCCAAATCCCCAACACATTACCCTTAGATTATCCACGGTTGACCTTTCCAGATTCCTAAGAAGTCAGTAAGGGGCGAGTACAAGTGCACTAGAGTGCCTTCAGTCCCCTGTCCTATTGCTCTCCTATATCTCCTATACCTTTCATCTATTCCTATATCTCTTCTTCTATTCTTTCATTGATATGTTCTATTCCTATATCTTCTTTTCTATTCTTTCATAGATATATTTTACTATGAGTATCTCCTCTATAACCTTCATCATGTACTGTATTTCACTATGTGTATATAGATATATACCCACGAAAACCCTCATTGTGTATTGGACAAAATAAATAAGGCAGAGAGGCGGCGAGGTCCCGGGGAGGAGAGACGCCCCCCCCACCCTTCGGGACCAACTCGCTCCGCTCTCTCTCTTTCCCCTCCCGCCCGTCGCAGCGCGGCTCCGCCGTGATTTACGACTCTGCCGAAAACCGGCTTTCCCCGCAGCCTCGGATGAGCGGCGCCGGAGGAGGCGCGGCTGGAGCGCGCGCTGGCGCCCGGAGGGGGGAGGCGGAGGCGGGAGGCGGAGGCGGAGGAGGGCGAGGGCAGCCACGCCGGGACTGCAGCAGCCGCAGCCCCGGAGGTGAGTGCGGGCCGGGAGTGGTGGAGACGGGACCCCGCCTGAGGGAGGCGAAAGCGGACGACCGGCCGCGGAGGGCAACTTGCCTTTCCTCCCCCTCCCCAACCCGGCTTTGGAAAGGGGTGGGGGCCGCTTCCCACCCCGGGAATCCCGCCGGGCCGAGCTTTGACGTCATCCGGAGGAAAGCGAGTCCTTCTGGCCCGGGGGCCAGGCTGGGGGGGGGACCTCTCGAGGGCAGGGGCGCACCCCCTCCATTCGCGGGCTCTGCTTGTGCCCCCTCCCCCCCGGGAGGCCTGGCGGGAAGCGAGGGCCTTCTGAAGGGTGCGGATTTGGGGGGAGTGAGGGAGACCCCTACCTATCCCCCTAAGCAAAGGGCCGGTTTTTTTCCTCACCGGCAATCCTGGGGTGGGGCGGGGCGAGTCGTTTTCGCTCCGGCCGGGGGCAGGAGGGCACCGTGGCCTCCCCGAGATCTTTGCAGCAACCCAGCCGCCCCCATGACGCCCCCTCCCCACTCTTTAACCCTTTGGGAGAAACTGAGGCCTTAAAAGGAGGCTTCTTTAAATCTGAAGAGGAAATATCACCCCACACACATAGAAACCACATACACACCCTCCTTGAAATAACACACGCACCACACACAAACACCACAAACACAGACACACACACACCTGAAATAGTGAGCAGAGGGGATCTCTCACAGCCTCAGCCCAGGGGGCTTACACACACACACACACACAGAGGACACACACATCACATATAGACACTACAAACACACACACACACCTCCTGAAATAGCGACCACCTCAGCTGAGGCGGCTTACACACACACCACAGACACACAAACACACACACACCTCCTGAAATAGTGAGCAGAGGGGATCTCTCACCACCTCAGCCCAGGGGGCTTACACACACACAGACACACACACCACACACAGACATCACACACATACACCTGAAATAGCGACCCGCCTCAGCCAAGGGGGCTTACACACACACACAGATACACGCACCACACACAGACACACAGACACATGCCCCCTCCTGAAATAGTGAGCAGAGGAGATGCCTCCAGAAGGGGAGAGGCTTACACAGGCACAAACA
This sequence comes from Erythrolamprus reginae, assembly GCF_031021105.1. Classification (NCBI taxonomy): domain Eukaryota; kingdom Metazoa; phylum Chordata; class Lepidosauria; order Squamata; family Dipsadidae; genus Erythrolamprus; species Erythrolamprus reginae. The sequence continues at coordinate 8,486,033 of NC_091954.1, forward strand.
CACACACACACACACACACACACACACACAGGGAAGGGTGGGCCCAGCTGCTGCTCCTGTCCTAGAGGGGCTTTGCCCCCCCCCCCCCAACTTTCTTTTTTGCCCACTCTCTGCAGCCAGCAAAACTCTGTCCCGGCCAAGCGACAGGACCTGTAGCGTGGAAAGCTTCCTCCTGACTGTCCAAGGAGGCCCCACGCTGACCTTTTCTTTCTTCCTCCCCGTTTGCTAGGATTGGGAAAGGAATGCAACAGAAGGCCTTTGAGGACAGCAAATCCACGTGGCAGGAATCGCTGGACCATGCCGGTGGCTGCATGCCCTTCCGCTGCCCCCGGTGTGGGGAACACACCCGGTTCAGGACCTTGTCCTCCCTGAGGGCCCACCTGGAGTACAGCCACCCTTTTGAAGACAGAAGCCTCCGGCCCCAAGGCGGCTTCTCTCCCCTCAAGAGGGGCCGGAGCTGCTCCTCCCAGACCCAGGGGGCCTTCCGGGATGGGAGCGACGGCGTCCTGAAGGCGCGACTCTCCTACCTGAACTTCTGCGAGCCGGAAGACCCTCTGCCCAGGAGGCCCCTGGCGGGGGAGGCAGAATGGCCGGACGACGTGGGGTCCGGCCCCGCCTCGGACGAGCTGGCCTGGGACCCCGCCTGGAAGGCCGCGGACTCCAGCGCTTCCTTCGAGGCCCACGTGCGGGAGAAGTTCAACCACATGGTGGAAGCCGTCGACAAGACCATCGAGCGGCGGATCGACAACCTCTCCCGGGAGTTGTCCCGTAAGACGGCCGAGCTCCTGGAGGTCCGGGCGGCCTTCGTCCAGCTCTCGCAGAAGAAGCAGGAGGTGCAGAAGCGCGAGAGAGCCCTGAACCGGCAGGTGGACGTGGCGGTGGAGATGATTGCGGTGCTGCAGCAGCGGCTCACCGAGTCGGAGGAGGAGCTGCACCGCAAAGAGGAGTAAGTTAGAAGAGGAGGAGGAGGAAGCTGGGTCCAAGAGGGCAGTGGCCTGCCTTGCCCCCTCTCCCGTATGCCTTGCCCCTGCCGCTGAAGAGGGGTGATGGGGTTAGGGTCCAGGTGGGAGAAGGTCTTTCCAGCCATGTGCTAGCTGTGGCCCTTCCACTGACTGAAAGGCCACAGATGTCCCAGCTGAAGGTCCCAGCTGATGGGCCAGGTTAGGCCTGTAGGTGGTTCTCAGAATCCTCAGCCATTGGTGGAAAAGAACCTCTCTTGAGGGAGTAATTGCACAAGGGGTCCCCAAAGTTGGCAACTTTAAGACTTGTGGACTTCAACTCCCAGAATTCTCCAACCAGCTGGGAGTTGAAGTCTAGAAGAGGGTAGGGTAGGAGAGGACAGGACAGGACAGTACTGGGTAGGCAAAGTTGGCTCTTCTATGACTTGCGGACTTCAACTCCCAGAATTCCCGAGCCAGTCATGCTAGCTCAGGAATTCTGGGAGTTGAAGTCCACATGTCATAGAAGAGGCAACTTTGCCTACCCCTGGGATAGGATATAATTTTTTATTGGCCAAGTGTGATTGGACACACAAGGAATTTGTCTTTGGTGCAGATGCTCTCAGCATACATAAAAGAAAAGTTAAATCCGTCAAGAATCATGAGGTTCAACACTTAACGATTGTCATAGGGCACAAAGGAGCAATCAGGAGCCAATCAATATTAATATCAATCGTAAGGACACAAGCAACAAGTTACAGTACTAAGTGGGAGGAGATGGGCGATAGGAACGACGAGAAGACTAATAGCAATAGTAATGCAGCCCTAGCGAATAGTTTGACAGTGACAAGGGAATTAGTTGTTTAGCAGAGTGATGGCGTTCGGGGAAAAACTGTTCTGTGTCTAGTTGTCTTGGTGTGCAGTGCTCTGTAGCGACGTTTTGAGGGTGGGAGTTGAAACAATTTATGACCAGGATGTGAAGGGTCAGTAAATATTTTAGAAACATAGAAGACTGACGGCAGAAAAAGACCTCATGGTCCATCTAGTCTGCCCTTATACTATTTTCTGTATTTTATCTTAGGATGGATATATGTTTATCCCAGGCATGTTTAAATTCAGTTACTGTGGATTTATCTACCACGTCTGCTGGAAGTTTGTTCCAAGGATCTACTACTCTTTCAGTCAAATAATATTTTCTCATGTTGCTTTTGATCTTTCCCCCAACTAACTTCAGATTGTGTCCCCTTGTTCTTGTGTTCACTTTCCTATTTAAAAACACTTCCCTCCTGGACCTTATTTAACCCTTTAATATATTTAAATGTATCGATCATGTCCCCCCTTTTCCTTCTGTCCTCCAGACTCTACAGATTGAGTTCATTAAGTTTTTCCTGATACGTTTTATGCTTAAGACCTTCCACCATTCTTGTAGCCCGTCTTTGGACCCGTTCAGTTTTGTCAATATCTTTTTGTGGGTGAGGTCTCCAGAACTGAACACAGTATCCTAAATGTGGTCTCACCAGCACTCTATATAGCGGGATCATAATCTCCCTCTTCCTGCTTGTTATACCTCTAGCTATGCAGCCAAGCATCCTACTTGCTTTCCCTACCGCCTGACTGCACTGTTCACCCATTTTGAGACTGTCAGAAATCACTACCCCTAATTTTCATGGCCCTCTTAAAGTTGCCAAGTTTCAAGACCTCTGAATTGCACAGATGCCCTGTTTTCATGTGCTTGCTTACCTGCTTTGCGTCAAGTGTCACCTTGGGGACCTTTTCCTTGGCAACAGATTCCTTGAGGTGTCCATCTCTTCCCACAAAGGCTTATGTGTAGCTAGGAGGCCTCGCAGGCAGGTCCCCCGAGTGACACGCAGCCGTCTTTGATATCTGGTTTAAAACACGCAAGGTAGAGTCTCCGGAGAGGGGCAGCATAAAAATCTAATGAATAATAATAAAATAGAAATTGGGATGGGAAGGAAGCCAGAAAGAAGGAGGGCTTTTGAAGGACGTTCCGGCTCACCCATGAGGAGGAGGTCACCCACTTCTCCCATTATCTCCGGGACCGCCTTCTGCCGCACGAATCCCAGCGACCAGTTAGGTCCCACAGAGTTGGCCTTCTCCGGGTCCCGTCAACTAAACAATGTCGGTTGGCGGGGCCTAGGGGAAGAGCCTTCTCTGTGGCGGCCCCGACCCTTTGGAACCAACTCCCCCCAGATATCAGAGTTGCCCCCACCCTCCTAGCCTTTCGTAAGCTCCTTAAAACCCACCTCTGTTGTCAGGCATGGGGGAATTGACATGTTCCTTCTCCCTAGGCTTATAAAATTTATGTATGGTACGCTAGTGTGTATGATTGGTTTTAACTTGTGGGGTTTTTAAAATTAATTTATATATTGGATTTGTTGTACATTGTGTTGCTGTTGCTGTGAGCCGCCCCGAGTCTGCGGAGAGGGGCGGCATACAAATCTGATTAAACTTAAACTTAAACTATTTATGTTGGAATAGCGTTTTGCAGAAGCTAGCCCACCCAGATAGCCAAAGCAGCTAGCCAGTCGGCCTCAGACCAGGATATCAGGGACTGTAGTCTTGAAGATAATTGAAGACAAGCACTGCAGAGTTTCTTAGGAAAATATCTACTTCTTTCGTAGCAAAACTACACTAACTATTTACACTGTAGCTATCTCTCTCTAGTAGATATTATACACAATACACACAAATCTCTATCTACCATTCTATTACATACTATACACAATACTCACAAATCTCTTTCTACTATCCTATTAGATACTATACACCAGTGATTTTCAACCTTTTTTGAGCCGCGGCACATTTTTTTCATTTACGAAACCCTGGGGCACATGGGGGGGAAGGGGGGCTAAAAAAAGTTTGAACAAAAAAATTATCTCTCTTTCTTCCTCCCCTTCGCTCTATTTCTTTCTCCCTCCCTCTTTCTCCCTTCCTTCCTCTTTCTTTCTTTCTCTCTCTCTCTCTCTCAATCCCTCTTTCTTTCTCTTCCTTCCTTCCTCTCTTCCTTCCTCTCTTTCTCCCTCCCTCCCTACGTACCTCTATGTCTTTCTCTCTCTCTCCTTCCCTCCCTCTCTTTCTCTCTCTCTCTTGCTTTCTTTCTCTCTTGTTCTCTTTCTCTCTCTCTTGCTCTTTCTCTCTCTTGCTTTCTTTCTCTCTCTTTCTCTCTCTCTTTCTTTCTCTTGTTCTCTTTCTCTCTCACTCGCTCTTTCTCTCTCTTGCTTTCTTTCTCTCTGAGCTTCGCGGCACACCTGACCATGTCTCGCGGCACACTAGTCTGCCACGGCACACTGGTTGAAAAACACTGCTATACACAATACAGTGGTACCTCTACTTAAGAACTTAATTCGTTCCAGGTTCTTAAGTAGAAAAGTTTGTAAGTAGAAGCAATTTTTCCCATAGGAATCAATGTAAAAGCAAATAATGCATGCAAACCCATTAGGGAGGGGAAAAAAGCTCGGAATTTGGGTGGGAGGAGGAGGAGGAGGAAGAGGAGGAGGACAAGGAAGGAAGAAGGTAAGCTGAAGGGAATGAAAAAAAATCCAAAACTTTAAGGCTTAAAAAAAAAAGAGGGACTCTGAGGCGGTGAGGAGGAGCATGCGCCTCCCATACGCCCGGCGCGAGGCTGCCTCCCATACACTGCGCCAGAGAGAGAAACCCAGGTGGGTGAGAGGGGGGAACTCCCCTCCTGTGAGTGAAAGGCGGCTGCTGCTGCTGCTGTTCCTACCTGCTTCCTGTTCCTTCCCATGCTGAAGGGCTCCCCTCTCCTCTCGCTTGAACACCCGGTTCTTATCTAGAGAAGTTCTTAAGTAGAGGCGTTCTTAAGCAGAGGTACCACTGTACAGTGATCCCTCGATTTTCGCGGGTTCAAACTTCGCGAAACGGCTATACCACGGTTTTTCAAAAAATATTAATTAAAAAATACTCTGTGCGGGTTTTTTTCTATACCACGGTTTTTCCTACCCGATGACGTCATACGTCATCACCAAGAGTCACTTCTCTCTCTCTTTCTCTCTCTTTCCTGTCATTCTCTGCTTCAATCATTTTCTCATTTCTCTTTTTTTCTCCCCTTTTTTCTATCATTTCTCTCTCTCTCTACCTTCCACTCTCCCCCCCTTGCGCTCTCTCTCTCTCTTTCTCACTCTATCCCTCTTTCCTTTCCATCTCGCTCTGTCTGTTGCTCTCTCTCTGTGAGAACGCCTGCCCTGCCTCTCCTGCAGCCTCCTCTCTGACAGCTGGGACGAAAGCGCTCTCAGCTAAGGGACTGCGAGAGGGGCGGGGCGGGCATTCTCAAAGCGCTCAGAGCGGCTAGCGGCCGAATGAGGAGGACGAGAAGCCGTAGCCGCCAGCGCTGCTGCAGGAGGACCTGTGCCCTAAGAAAGCCGATGAGAGGGGCGGATCAGGTGGGCGGGGGGTAGCGGCAAGGGGGCCGGAGGCGCTGGGGGGGCAGGGGCGGCCGTCATTCAAAACAATCTTTGCCGGCCTCTGCACTTTCATCGCTCCCCGCCCCCAACTTCAAGCCCGGCTCTTTGTGCGGCCTTGGAAAAGGTGCACGGGGGTAGTTTTGGGCTGTCCGTAGCAAAAAATTGTGTTTTTACTTCCGCATCTCTACTTCGCGGAAATTCGACTTTCGCGGGCAGTCTGGGAACGCAACCCCCGTGAAAATCGAGGGATCACTGTACTCACCAATCTCTATCTACTATTCTCAGTTACCATTCTCAGCTAGAAGTCTTCAGCCACGATATTCTTCCACAATAATTAGCCACCATAAACCACAATCTACACAATAATCTCTGAGCCGGAGGGCTTTCCATGTGGCTCTAGTCCACCGTATCTGCATTTCCTGGTGTAAGAGTCCTGCCCAACGGCATGGGGAGGGGGGGTGGAACCCCAAAGGAGCACCCCTTTGCTCCATGGCTCCGCTCGAAGGTCTGCTGCAGCCTCCCAGGATAGAGAAGCCCAGGAGCCGGGTGCGGATTCTGAGCGCAAGGAGTTTTCATATCCCTCCCTTCACAAGGGGCAAAACTTGTGATTGCCCCAGCCCAGGTATAGGCAAAGTTGGCTCTTCTGTGACCCGTGGACTTCAACTCCCAGAATTCCTTAGCTAGCATGATTGTCTCAGGAATCCTGGGAGTTGAAGTCCACAAGTCACAGAAGAAGAGCCAACTTTGCCTACCCCTGCCCCAGCCTGTCCCGCTGTCCTGGGAAGCTTAGCATCCGGGGGGGAGAGGCTGTCGGTGAGCCAGGAGGGCACCGCTGCTTCTGCTAGTCCGGTCCCACCACATCTGCCTTGCTTCCTTTGCAGGGAGGTCGTGACCTTTAATCACTTCCTGGAGGAAGCGGCCGAGAAGGAGGTCCGTGGGAAAGCCAGGCTGGAGCGTTTCATCGAGAACCTTCTGCAGCGAGTCGACCAGGCGGAGAGACAGCTGGAGAAGTACCAGCACCAGCATCTGCTGGGCAGCTCTGTAGACCTCGGACAACATCTGGTGAGCGGACACACACACGTCAAAGGGAAGAGAAGCCTTGCTCCGTCCCCAAATCCAGCCCTCTCTGGGACCATCTAGGACCCACATTACCTCTCGGGCCCTTTTAAAGGTCCCAGGAGGGGGTGTGGCTGCCTCTGGCGGCTGCATCGAATTCAATACTGTGAGTGGCCTCCATGATGTGGCTGGACCCACATTAAAAGAGAGGGAAATGACCACCTACTGTATTTTTCAGATTATAGGACGCCCCTTTTTTCGTCCCTAAAAGAGGCTGAAAGTTTGGGTGTGTCCTTCGAAGCTTTTCCCCCCAGCCCTAATGAGGTGCTAACGATGTTCCCGCTGTTATTTTTATTTATTTATTTATCTATCTATCTATCTATCTATCTATCTATCTATCTATCTATCTATCATCTATCTATCTATCTATCTATCTATCATCTATATCTATCTATCTATCATCTATCTTTCATCTATCTATCTATCTATCTATCTATCATCTATCTATCATCTATATCTATCTATCTATCTATCTATCTATCATCTATCTATCTATCTATCTATCATCTATATCTATCTATCTATCTATCATCTATATCTATCTATCATCTATCTATCTATCTATCATCTATCTATCTATCTATCTATCTATCTATCTATCTATCACCTATCTATCATCTATATCTATCTATCTATCTATCTATCTATCTATCTATCTATCTATCATCTATCTATCTATCATCTATCTTTCATCTATATCTATCTATCTATCTATCATCTATATCTATCTATCATCTATCTATCTATCATCTATCTATCTATCTATCATCTATCTATCTATCTATCTATCTATCACCTATCTATCATCTATATCTATCTATCTATCTATCTATCTATCTATCTATCTATCTATCTATCATCTATCTATTATCTATCTATTATCTATCATCTATCTATCATCTATCTATCATCTATCTATCTATCATCTATCTATCTATCTATCTATCATCTATCTATCTATCTATCATCTATCTATCATCTATATCTATCTATCTATCTATCATCTATCTATCATCTATCTATCATCTATCTATCATCTATCTATCTATCTATCATCTATATCTATCTTATCTATCTATCTATCTATCTATCTATCTATCTATCTATCTATCTATCTATCTATGATCTATCTATGATCTATCTATCTATCTATCTATCTATCTATCTATCTATCTATCTATCTATCTATCTATCATCTATCTATCATCTATATCTATCTATCTATCTATCTATCATCTATATCTATCTATCTATCTATCTATCTATCTATCTATCTATCTATCTATCTATCTATCTATCTACCTACCTACCTATCTATCTATCATCTATATCTATCTATCATCTATCTATCTATCATCTATCTATCTATCCATCCATCCATCCATCCATCCATCCATCCATCCATCCATCCATCCATCCATCTATCTATCTATCTATCTATCTATCTATCTATCTATCATCTATATCTATCTATCTATCTATCTATCATCTATATCTATCATCTATATCTATCTATCTATCTATCTATCTATCTATCTATCTATCTATCTATCATCTATATCTATCTATCATCTATCTATCTATCATCTATCTATCTATCCATCTATCTATCTATCTATCTATCTATCATCTATCTATCTATCTATCTATCATCTATCTATCATCTATATCTATCTATCTATCTATCTATCTATCATCTATCTATCATCTATCTATCTATCTATCTATCTATCTATCATCTATCTATCATCTATATCTATCTATCTATCTATCTATCTATCTATCTATCTATGATCTATCTATCTATCATCTATCTATCTTTCTATCTATCTATCTATCATATCTATCTATCTATCTATCTATCTATCTATCATCTATCTATCTATCTATCTATCATCTATATCTATCTATCTATCATCTATCTTTCATCTATCTATCTATCTATCTATC
>NC_091954.1:8496978-8524478 GCF_031021105.1 Erythrolamprus reginae
TTAAAATATGCAAATAGAAACGTTGACGAAATAATGTAAAAATGTATATATCTCCGTTTGAGCTTCTGATAGAAATTGGGATGTCAATATCCCAACTTTGTGTTTGTTTTTTGTGTGTTTTCTATGCGTGTTTTGTTTTAAATAAAAAAAAGTTAAAAAGAAAAGAAAAGTGGAGACGTGATGAAGGTTCCAGAGCCGTTGCCCCGAAATAAGGAAGTAAATCTCTTCCCGAAATAGAATTTATGAGGATGGCAGCAGGCAAAGGGTTGGATATTCACGGCACCCTGCCCTCTGCTCTCCGGAAGCCACAGGAGCTTTGGGGCACATAAGACCCCTAAAGTTCACCATCCTGCAATCAGGCCAGGTTGGAGAACACTCCAGAAGTGGATTGTGGACTCCTGGCCCATTTCGGCAAATTTCAAATCCAAGTACAGTAGTCCCTCGCTATACCGCGCTTCACCTACTGCGGCTTCACTTCATCGCGGGTTTCTGAGGAAGTCGATCGGCAGATTTAAACAGCCCGCCGAACTCGATCGGCAGGTTTTTAAAAAAAAATAAAAAAATCTAAAATTGTAAATACTGTATTTAAATACTGTATCTAAAATAAATACTGTGTGGGAAGGGTTTATAAACACTTAAAACAATGAAAACTTACCAAACAATTACAATATAAATACTTAAAAGGTACTATCAGTCGATAAATTCCCCATTGCGGATTTCACCTATCGCGGTCAGGTCTGGAACGTAACACCAGCGATAGGTGAGGGACTACTGTATTCTCGGTGGATGAATGTTTACCTGGAAATAAACCCCATTGATCTCAGCACAATTAGCATCTGTACGCAAGAATACAGGATCGTGATGATCCATAAATAACGAATTCATTTAATGTTGGTTCAGGTCAGTCTAATAATTTATTCCCCCCTCCCTTTTTTTAGTTTGCAGATCTGTCATCTTTCAAGAAAGCCCGATGCCTGTATGTATGACCCTTCCCCCCCCTTCATGTGGGTGGGTGGGTGGGTGTCTGAGTTTGGGCTGCTAAAGCTACATTTTCTGTTTCTGGGTTCCCTTTGTCAGATCTGACTCTCATATTTCTTCTCTCTCCCTCTTTTCCTGTGTTTTACCTTCTCTCTCCCTCCCTCACCTTCTTTCTCCCTATTTCTTCCCTTTCTTTTTCTCCTCTCCTCCCCCTTTCTCCCTCTCCCTCTCTCCCTCTCCCCCTCCTTTCTCTCTCTCCCTCTCTCCTTCCTTTCTCTCTCTTCCTTTCTCCCTCTCTTCCGGTCTCCCTTTTCCTCTCTCTCTCTTTCTCCTTCCCCGTCTCCCTCCCTCCCTCTCTGCCTCTCTCTTCTTTACCTCTTCCTCCCTCTCTCTCCCTCTCCCCTCCTTTCTCTCCCTCTCTCCCTCTCCCCTCCTTTCTCTCTCTCCCTCTCCCCCTCCTTTCTCTATCTTCCTCTCTCCCTCTCTTTCTATCTATCTCCCTTTTCCTCTCTCTCTCTTTCTCCTTCCCTGTCTCCCTCCCTCTCTGCCTCTCTCTTCTTCACCTCTTCCTCCCTCACTCCCTCTCCCCTTCTTTCTTTCCCTCCTTCCCTCTTCCTTTTTCTTGCTCTTTTGCCTTCCGTCCCTCTCTCTTTCTGCCTCCCTCTTCCTCTTTTTCTCCCTCTCTTTTTCTCTCTCCCTCTCTTAATCTCTCCCTTCCTCCCACTTTCTCCTCCTCTCTCCTTTTCTCCCCCCCTCCCCTTCTCCCTCTCCCCCATTCCTCCTTCCCATTTACAGCTGGGGGTACCCATACAGTCCCGGTAGCCCCCCTGACCCCAAACCTCACTCGCTCCAGAAAGGCAGGCTCTTCCTGAAGAAAGCCAAGGACGACAGGCTCGGAGGCGGCCCTCACCCCGTCAAGTGGCTGTATGAACCCGCGGAAGGCTGCCGGGACATTGGGAAGCCCCAGAAGAAAGCGGACGCCGCCAACAACGTTGCCCGGAAGGTGAACGCAAAGTCAAAAACCGGCAAAAAGAGCAAGCCGGTTTACTGAACCGCCCATAGATCCCTGCGCTACGCACCCACGCGTGGGTCAATTGGGGACGGGGATGTGTCATGGCTAGAGAGATCGATATATAATCTATATTCTAACATAATTCGCTTTCGAAGCAGACGCTCTTGGCTAGAGATTCCCGCTGGGGCTCTGCGGAGGTTGGCTTGGACGGTCCGTGGCAATTCCGGGGTGCAGCGTCTGCCCATCGCGGGGGAATGATTAGGGCCAAACCTATGGCACACGTGCGCAAAGTGGCACGCGAAGCCACGTCTACTGGCCCACGCAGCCTTGCCTGATTGCCCTCTGGGTTTCTGGCGCTCATGTGCACCCGGCGATCGCCTGTCCACACCCGCGGCAGTGCCGAAAACCAGTGTGCACATGTGCGCCAGCCAACTGATTAGTTGGGTGTGTATGTGAGCCCAAACCCGGAAGTCCAGCTTTTCCGGAGCGTGATCCCTTTGCTCATGCGGCAGTGCTGAAAACCGGCCTGTGCATGCGCGCCAGGTAGCCGATTGTCGGCGCTAGAACCCAGAAGTTTGGCGTTTCCGGAGCGACGTTTCTGCGTGACAGCCAAAAAGGTTCGCCATCACTGAATTTGGGGGGAAGTGACTTCCCGGAAGCCGCACGTAGCCAACCATCATCATCATCATCTCTTTCCCTACTCATTTGGGCAAGGACTTTGATATATTTAAGAGATCATCAAGACGGCACATGTCAATGGCCTTGTTTCCATGGGACTTTGAATGTTTTATTTATTTTCAACCAGCCGATTTTAGCCGACGGTTGAAACAAACCGGGAGCCTTTGAGTTAGTTTCCAAGCTTGTTCTTGCGGTTACCCAGAATAGTGATTTTCAGCCTTTTTTGACCCACGGCACATTTTTTACATTTACAAAATCCTGGGGCACACCACCAACCAAAATGACACAAAATGACACCCTAAGACACTCTCCTCTCTTTTTCCATCCCTGTCTCCTCCCCCCTTGTGTGTGTGTATATACACACTCTTGAACCATTTTCATAACCATTCTTTGGGTGCTTTTTATCATATGCTTTAAATCAAGAGTCACTTCTCTCTCTCTTTTGTTTCTCTCTCTTTCCTCTCATTCTCTGTCTCAATCATTTTCTCATTTCTCTTTTTTTCCTCCCTTTTGCTCATTTCTCTCTCTCTCTCTCCCTTCCTCTCCTTTTTTCTCTCTCTTTCTTTCTCTCTTGCTTTCTTTCTCGCTCTTTCTCTCTGTCTCTCTTGCTTTCTTTCTCTCTCACTCTCGTTTTCTCTCTCTTTCTCTCTTTTCTTTCTCTCTCTTGCTTTCTCTCTCTCTCTCACTCTCTCTCTCTTGCTTTCTTTCTCTCTCTCTCTCTCTTGCTTTCTTTCTCTCTCTCTCAGCAAAAAGTTGTGAGACCGGAACCTGAGCTTCCTTCTTCGCGGCACACCTGACCATGTTTCGCGGCACACTGGTTGAAAAACACTGACCCAGAATATCACAAAGAGATAACTTTGGCAAGCCGTTTCAACATACCGTATTTTTCGGAGTATAAGACGCACCTTTTTCCTTGCCTAAAAGAGGCTGAAAATTCAGGTGAGTCTTATACAGTAGTACCTGTAGGTACGAGCTGCTCCACATGCGAGTATTCCAAGTTACGAGCCACGAGGGGAGAGAAATTTCTGTTCCAGACCCGAGCTCAAATTCGGGATACGAGCTGAGCGTCCACTAGGTGGCGCAAGAATCCTTGCTTCTGGTTATCTCGGAGGGGAAAAACAAAGTCTAAAGCCATTTGTTCCAGATACGAGTTGTTCAACATACAAGCTCCGTTCTGGAATGAATTAAACTCGTATCTAGAGGTACTACTGTACTTTGAATGTAGCTTCCCCCCCCCGAAGCTTTTCCCCCCCAGCCCTAACCAGATGCTAACAATGTTCCCAGCTCTTACCGACTTGCAAGCTCTTTCACTGTTACTCTCCGTCAAGAATGTTTTCCTTTTTTAAAAAAATATTGTTTTCAAAATAATGGGACATAATAAGACAGACAAACATAAAATAGACAATACATAACACATAACATAAAAAAGGAGCTACAATTGCTCCGCTCAGTACTGAAGTCATCTTAATACAGAAAGGAAACATTTAATTATAATTTAGATCAATTCAGAGAAGTAAACATTCCTATAAAATTTCTTTATATAATCTATTCTATATCAAATAAATTTAACTATTAAACTCTATACTTCAACATCGTTAAAACATTCCTTTTATTCCACCAACGATAAACCTTTTGCCAAGTTTTATAGAATTCTGTTTCCACTTTATTATTCAACCGCCTCGTCATCATATCTTATTCTGCGCATTCCATAATCTTACTAAAGATCTCATTGTCCTTGTGTCAACAGTGTTTTCCAAGCCCTAAATCTTTGTAGGTTTTTTTCATTGCTCTGAATGTGTTCCCAGCCCTAACCAGGTGCTAATGATTTTCCTAGCTCTTGCTGGCTTGCAAGCTCTTTCATTGTTACTCTCTGTGAAGAATGTTTTCCAAGCCCTAAATCTTTGCAGGTTTTTTTTTTCATTGCTCTAACTTGCTCCAGATGTTTCTTTCCAGCCCTAACCAGGTGCTAATGATGTTCCCAGCTCTTACCGACTTGCAAGCTTTTACATTGTTACTCTCTGTCAAGAATGTTTCCCAAGCCCTAAGTCTTTGTAGGGTTTTTTCATTGCTCTACTTGCTCTGAATATTACTTTCCAGCTAATGATTTTCCCATCTTTTACTGGCTTGCAAGCTCTTTCATTGTTACTCTCTCTGAAGAAGATTTATTTAAAACCCCAACCAGGGGATAAAATAATGTTCTGAAGCTGACCAGACGATGAATATCTAGTAAGCAGATTCTTTTCCCTTTTTCCCTCCCGCAAAACTAAAGTGCGTCTTATACTCTGAAAAATACGGTACATCAATCTGCAGGAATCCATTCTTGCCTGATGCCTTGAAAAACCACTTTTTAATTGCCGTGAGGGGTGAGGGCTGGACAGGGGAGAGTCCAGGAATGTTGCCCTCTCCCTTCCTCAGCTCCATCACTTCACCATGATTTAGTGTGTGTGAGAGACCCAGGTTGTCACACCTTTGTGGGCTACCTGTGGTTGAGATGCCCACAGCACCCAGTCTATGTGCATGGGAAGTGCATAAATACACTGTGTTATGGAGGGTTCCCGAAATCCTTCACCACAACCACCAGTGATCAAAGTTTTGGAAGATCCTGCTGTCCTCTCGGGGGGGTGTCCACCTCCCCATCCAAGAGAGTTGGCTGTTCTCACGTGGGGAGCCTTGATGACTAAACTCTTCCCAAGACTTCGGGCATTGAACAACATGCGATTTCCGGTTGATTAGGGCGGAACGCACACTTATTATAATTTATTTTTTTATTATTTCGATTTCTAGGCCGCCCTTTGGATACTCAGGCCGTCTTACAGCATAGAAAATAAATACATAGACGTAGCGTATTAGAAAACCGAAGTCGAAACTGGACCCATTCAAAAACCTAAAACCCATTTTTTATTTATTTATTTATTGTTAGAGTTGGAAGGGACCATGCGGGTCATCCAGTCCAACCCCCTGCCTAAGCAGGGACCCTATAGCATCCCAGCCAAATGGCAGTCCAATTTCCTCTTTAAAATGTCCAGGGTATTGGAGTTCACAACGTCCGCTGGTAGGTTGTTCCACTGGTTGATCGTTCTGGCCGTCAGGAAGTTATTTCCTTATTTCCAGGTTGAATCTCTCCTTGGTCAGCTTAGACATACGTAAAATCTGATTTAAGCGACGCTAAAACCCCATGTCTTTAAAACCACCCAGTCACATTCATCCATATCTCGGTCATAGCTTGGGCTGCAGCAGAATGCATCTTAGGTTCGACAGCCCCAAGCCTGGAAGCATATCCTCAGAAAGGCCAGGAAAGTGGGGGGCAGTGTGGATCTTTGGGAAGGGAGAGTTAATTCCAAAGGCTGAATTGCTCAGATGGGGACAAACCTTGGCTGGTGGGCAGTGGTGGACACAAAGAGTTGGCCGGAGAAGCTGAGCCAGCAGCTGCCCATCCCTTTGGCTACTAGGAGCAGCAAAGGTCCTTCCGCCTTGGATTGGGAGGCAAGACCAAGGACTGAAGCCAATTCCCCTGTTCTCCCCAGGAACGTCTGAATTTACCAAAGAAAGGGGGTGCTGGAGGGGGGGGGGGAGAAACGGGTGGAATTTCACTGACAAAGCCTCTGGCGACCCCTTCCCTTTTGCCCATTGTGTCTCCTCCGGGTCCCTGCCCTTGGGTGATGCTCCTCTTCATACCAAATCTACAGATATTTTAACCTTCGGTAGGAAAATATATATTCTTCCCCCCAATACCTAATCACTCCTTTTTTAAAAAAATGCTTCTGATAAAAAAAGATGTGAATTTTCTTTGCTGTGAACACAGTGGTTCTGCGGTAAGCGTCATTTTAAGCCTCGTGGGTTGTTTTCCTTAAGATTTAAATTTATTTAGGGGGTGTGAAGGTGGGAGGAAACAGTGGTAGGATCGCGGCAATTAAAAAAAAAACAGGGTTTGCAAATCTATTTAAGCGGAGGTGGGAAAACGCATTTGTGACTGTAGGGATCGGGCGTCCCTGTTAAAACGTTGCTTTGTTTTATAATGTCGAGGGATATATACAGTATATATATATATTTTGGCACAAGTCCAGCTTCTTATTTCAACTGATGGTTCAGGCTGTTTCAAATAGACCCCAAATATCCCAGCTGTAGCTGGGCTTACACACCTCTGACCTGCAGAGACCTAGAAATCCACTAGATGGCGACATTGTGTTTGTAATTTCTGTATCTCGTTGCCTTCATCCATTTGTTGGCCAGCAGGTGGCAGCCTCAGATCAGATGCTCCTGAAAGCAACACTCACTTGATGTAGAGCAGTGTTTCCCAACCTTGGCAACTTGAAGATATTTGGACTTCAACTCCCAGTATTCCCCAGCCAGCATCTGCTGATGTAGAGGACCCACTCTGCCTGCTTTTATCCCAATTTCGTGGGAAAATTCCCTTCCCTACAAAGAGCAATTCCATGCTCCGGCGATATGTTGTAAAGCCAGCCAGCTTGCACGATGCTCCCTGTGCCTTCCCATAGATCCAAGTAGCTCAGTGATGGCGAACCCTTTTGGCAACCAGTGCCCAAACTTAAATGCATGTAAATGCACGCGCCAGAGCCCCAGAAGCTCAAACACCAGCTGGCCCGTGCACATACCACCTGGTCCTCTGTTTTCTGGTTGCACCATGGCCAGCTGGTCTTTGTGTGTGCTAGAGCACTGGAAACCTGAAGACCAGGTGCTCATAAGAACATAAGAAGAGCCATGCTGAATCGGTCCAAAGCCCATCGAGTCCAGCATTCTGTGTCACACAGTGACCCATGGAGATCTTGAGCAGAAAGAGAAGGCAAGACCCTCCCTTTCCCTCGACCCCCAACAAATGGTACCCACAGGAACCCTGCCTGCCTCAACCAACATAGTGGTGGCCCTTGGACATCCGTTCCAATAACCACCGATACACTCGGCATCCATGAATCTGTCTAATCCTGCCTTGAAGCTATCCAGGCTGACAGCTGTCATGACCTCTTCTGGAAGTGAATTCCATAAATCGATGACCCTCTGGGTGAAGAAATATTTCCCTTGATTTGCCCTCACTTTCTTACCTATGAGCTTTAGGGAGGGCCCCCTCGTTCTAGTATTGTGTGATAGAGAAAATAAATTTTCTTGTTTAAGGCGTCATAGTTCTAGGCTTTCTAGGCCCAGGATTGAACGTCTAGTCTTGTAAGGGGTTCTGTTTCGAGTGGAGGAGTGAAGGAGTGGAGGATTGAAAAAAAAATGGGGCTCGCCTTGAAGGGACATAAACGCTCGTCCTAGTATTGTGTGATAGAGAAAATAATTTTCCTCTATCCACCTTTTCTATCCCGTGCATGATTTTATACACTTCGATCGACTCACTCCTTAAACGCCATCTTTCAAGGCTGAAGAGACCAAGGCGTTGCAACCTGGTTTCATAAGGGAGGGGCTCCATTTCCTTGATCATTCTTGTTGCCCCTTTTTTACACATTTTCCAGTTCCATTATATCTTCCTTGAGGTGCGGTGAGCAGAACTGTACACAGTACTCCAAGTGTGGTCTCACCATCGATTTGTACAGAGGCAATACAACACTTGCCGACCTATTTTCAATTCCCTTCCTAATCACGCCAAGCATGGAATTTGCTCGTGTGTGCATGTGTACCAGCTAGCTGGTCCTTATGAGCTTCCATGTCTCTGGCGCACACATGCCTTCTGGTTTGGGCACTCGGTATAGAAGAGCAGTTGTGGCAGTGCGCACACCCACATAGAGGGCTCTGTATGCCACCTCCAATATGTGAGCCGTAGGTTTGCCATCAACAAACTAACTGATAGCCTTCTGGCTGGGGCTTCAGCAGCTGGCTAGGGTAGGAAAGGGGTCCCTAGGAACTTCCTCCCCCTCCATAGATGCTGTGGCCTAGAGATGGCGCTCTTGCCTCACAATCTGGAGGTTGTGAGTTCAATCCTAGGTAGAGGATATACGCTGGTCGCCCAAAAAGTAATGCACCACATTTTTTTTCTTCAACAATTATTTATTTTACACACAAGAAAGAATGATGTTTCTTCTACACTCCCTATTTTTCCACGTAATCTCCGTCCTGTTCTATGGCCTTCGTCCAGCGAGACCCAAGGGTGTGTACGCCCTGTGGGTACCACTCCTTGTTCTGGTCACCAAGCCTTGGAGCTCTGCCGAACCATCTTCTAATGGCCTCACCCAGTGATGGGCTACCAAAACTTTTGCTACCATATTGTGGGCGTGGCTTATGCATTTTGTATTAACATCTTTCAGGGCAAATTGGGTGCTCTGGGGTGGAGCTCCAAATTTTGCTACCGGAACTGCATTCCTGACCGTTCCCGTAGGAGCCCATCACTGGCCTCACCCCTTGTGCCCAGCGACTAACCGTACTTCTGTCGATTGCAGATTCTCCATAAACTCTACACAAACGTTTGTGAATGTTCCCAACAGTTTCTTTCTCCGCAGTGAGAAATTGAATGACGACACACTGTGTTCTGTCGAGCTCTCTAGTAGAATCCTCCCAAAAATGCACAGATACAATTTCAGACACACACACGTTTGAAAATTCAAAACAATGTTCTTTATAATGAAAATCCACTTAAACTAAACCCTCTTTTTGTATAGCAAAGAGCACTTGTCTCCAAACAAATTGGTAATTTGTACTAGTCCCTTATCAGTTCTGTGATACTTAGCTTGCAGCTGTGAGGCAATTCACAGTCCTCCTTCTTTCACAAAGTGAAACACACTTTGCTCTGGTTTAGTTTCAAAGCGGAGAAAAATCACACAAAGATCAAAGTCAGCAAAACAGTCATGAAACAAGGATCAGATAATGGCCAAACCCACAGGCTGCTATTTATAGCAGCCTCACTAATGACCACAGCCCCACCCAACCACAGGTGGCCTCATTTTCTTTGATAATCATCTCTCAGTTGTTGTTGCCTATGCATCGCTCTCCGCATGCGTGGCTGTATCATTAACTCTTGTTCTGACTCCAAGGAGGAGCTAGATAATTGATCTCCTTCTGAGCTGTCTGCCACACTCTCCTCCCTGTCACTCATGTCTTCTTGGTCAGAGGAGCCTTCATCAGCAGACTCCACCGGGGGCAAAACAGGCCTGCAGCATGTGGATGTCTCCCCCACATCCACAGTCCTTGGGGCAGGAGCTGGGCCAGAGCTAACCACAACACACTGCTTGTAACTTACATCACTGACAGACGCCATTTCAAAACACTGCTGCAGCTACACTATCCACCCGAAGAAACGCAAAATTTACACACCCACTCCTGATAATTCAAATAATGTATATCTAAAGTTTTACGTTTGTACCATTACTGTAGGTTGAGAAAAAAAAAGTGGTGCATTACTTTCTGGGCGACCCTCGTAGGGTCTCCTATTTGGGAAGTGGGTTGGACTAGATGACCTGCAAGGTCCCTTTCAGCTCTGCATCTGTTTAATGAGATTGTCCCTGCATTCTTCCTCGGGGGATTCCGGCACAGAGATAGGGGACGCAGCCTCCGTAGGGCTTCTGGTTGGGTCCGAGAGGGGCTGATGAAGAAAGAGGGGTCTTTTTGTAGCAATTGCTCCCGGAGCTTCGCAATGCCGACTTCCATCCTTCCATCTATCTGAGCCTGTTCGTAAGGGATGCCTCTTTCCTGCAAGGTCTTGGCTTCTCCTTCGTCTCCTCCCTTGCTTCCAAAGAGGACTTGGTCCGTTTCCACCTCACCTGCAGCTGCTTTTCCCCATGTCAAACCCCCCCCCAAGGTCAAGCTTTTTCCTTGCTCCCCTTGAAAGCTGAATCAATCAGTTCCAAAGCAGTTGGGATGCACTGTAATGCCAAAAAAACGAAAGAGAGGAAGAAATACATTTTAGATGACTGTGAAAAAAAGTCTAATAAAGATTATATTTCTCAATGACCTCGTTCTGTGTTATTTTCTGGGTTTTCAACCGTCCCTAAAGAATCACCTTTGGATTCCACAATTTATTTATTTATTTTGTGAAGTACGTGTTGGAAGTATACAAAGATATAAAAATGTTTATACAGTGGTACCTCTACCTACGAACGCCTCTACTTACGAATTTTTCAAGATAAGAACCGGGTGTTCAGGGTTTTTTTTGCCTCTTCTCAAGAACCATTTTCTACTTACAAACCCGAGCCTCTGAAACTAACCGGAAAAGGCAGGGAGAAGCCTCCGTGGGGCCTCTCTAGGAATCTCCTGGGAGGAAACAGGGCCGGAAAAGGCGGGGAGAAGCCTCCGTGGGGCCTCTCTAGGAATCTCCTGGGAGGAAACAAGGCTGGAAAAGGTGGGGAGAAGCCTCCGTGGGGCCTCTCTAGGAATCTCCTGGGGGGAAACAGGGCCGGAAAAGGCGGGGAGAAGCCTCCCTGGGGCCTCTAGGAATCTCCTGGGAGGAAACAGGGCCGGAAAAGGCGGGGAGAAGCCTCCGTGGGGCCTCTCTAGGAATCTCCTGGGAGGAAACAATGCTGGAAAAGGTGGGGAGAAGCCTCCGTGGGGCCTCTCTAGGAATCTCCTGGGGGGAAACAGGGCCGGAAAAGGTGGGGAGAAGCCTCCGTGGGGCCTCTCTAGGAATCTCCTGGGAGGAAACGGGCCCTCCAGCCTCCCTGTGGTTTCCCCAATTGTACGCATTATTTGCTTTTACATTGATTCCAATGGGAAAAATTGCTTCTTCTTACAAACTTTTCTACTTAAGAACCTGGATACGGAACGTATCAAGTTTGTAAGTAGAGATACCACTGTATACATGATACTAGTAAGAGAGAAACATTAGGACAGGGGACAGAAGGCATGTTGGTGCACTTGTGCGTGCCCCCTTGTTCTATATGTATTGAACAGTGGGGTGACCTGCACCCCAAGGCTGAGGATGTAGTGGACTTGTTTGGAGCATGTAAATATTGGATACAAATTCAACATTGGATTCCGAAGATGCTGAGAAAGACTATTAAATTGAAACCAAAGATATATCTTCTGGTTATTTTACCAGATAATTTTAATAGAGAAGAAACATATTTAATTATACATATAGTAATAGCTGCGAAGATTGTATATGTACAGAATTGGAAATTGAACAGGGTACCAACTGAAAGAGAAGTTTTGAGAAAAATTAATAGATTGACTCTGAAATTTAAAGATAAACAAGATTCTGACTTATCAAATTTGGGGGAAGTAACAAAATAAAATTCGATGTAGAGAAAAATAAAGTCTTACACGTAGGCAACAAAAATTCAAAATTATAACCGAATTTATACAAATCTAATAAATAATAGGTCTTCAGCCTATTGCAAAAGGCGAGGAGGGTGGGAGCAGTTTGAATCTCTGGGGGAAGTTGATTCCAGAGGGCCGGGGCCGCCACAGAGAAGGCTCTTCCCCTAGGCCCCGCCAGATGACATTGTTTGGTCGACGGGACATGGAGAAGGCCAACTCTGTGAGACCTAATCGGCCACTGTGAGACCTAATTGGCCACTAATTGGTCCTGTAAGTATTCTGGTCTGATGCCATGTAGGGCTTTATAGGTCATCACAAACACTTTGAATTGTGTCTGGAACCTAATTGGCAACCAGTGTAGACCGTGCAGTGTTGACAAAACAGGTGTATCTAAGAAGACCCATGACTACTCACACGGCTGCGTTCTGCATGATCTGGAGTTTCCGAACACTCTTCAGAGGTAGCCCCATGTAGGGAGCGTTGTAGTAGTCGAACCTCGAGGTGATAAGGGCATGAGTGACTGTGAGCAGGGACTCCCTGTCCAAATAGGGCCGCAACTGGGCAAACACCCTCCTCGCCACAGCTGAAAGATGGTTCTCTAAAGTCAGCTGTGGATCGAGGAGGACACCCAAGTTGCGGACCCTCTCTGAGAGGGTCAATAATTCCCCCCCCCCCAGGATAATGGATGGACAGATGGAATTGTCCTTGGGAGGCAAAACCCACAGCCACTCTGTCTTGTCAGGGTTGAGTTTGAGCCTGTTGATACCCATCCAGACCCCAACAGCCTCCAGGCACCGGCACATCACTTCCACTGCTTCGCCGAGTGGAAACCCTACCACCACTTCAGATAAATGGATATCCAACATCCAACAGGCAAGTTCTTCCACTGATTAATTGTAATGATTGAGCACCTCCTCAGTTAACCCTCTGGCTGAGTTTTGAGGCTCTGAAGCGTGAATAGAATAGAATAGAATAGAATAGAATTTTATTGGCCAGGTGTGATTGGACACGCAAGGAATTTGTCTTGGTCCGTATGCTCTCAGTATAAATAAAAGAAAAGATACATTCGTTAAGAACCATAAGGTACAACACTTAGTCCTGGTACAAATAAGCAATCAAATCATTTTAGGAACCAATGAATATAAATTGTGATTGGACACCCAAGGAATTTGTCTTGGTGCATATGCTCTCAGTGTACATAAAAGAAAAAGATACATGTGTCAAGAATCATGTGGTACAACACTTAATGATTGTGATAGGGGTCAAATAAGCAATGAAGAAGCAATCAATATTTTAAAAAATCTTAGGATACAAGCAGCAAGTGACAGTCATACCGTCCCAAGTGGGAGGAAAAGGATGATAGGAATTATGAGAAAAACTAGTAGAATAGAAGTGCAGATTTAGTAAAAAGTCTGACAGTGTTGAGGGAATTATTTGTTTAACAGAGTGATGGCGTTTGGGAAAAAACTGTTCTTGTGTCTAGTTGTCTTGGTGTGCAGTGCTCGGCAGTGACGTTTTGAGGGTAGGAGTTGAAACAGTTTGTGTCCAGGATGCGAGGGGTCAGTAAATATTTTCCCTGCCCTCTTTTTGACTCGTGCAGTATACAGGTCCTCAATGGAAGGCAGGTTGGCAGCAATTCTTGGGAGTCCTTTGCCTCTGGCCAGCCTTTCCATTCACCACTGGCCATCATCCCCTGCAGCAGAGCCCCTTATGGCTCTGATACCCCCCCCCGTCCCTCGCCCCCTTCTGCGGGTGTTAATGCTACCTAATGGTATTAATCCATCATTGGTTGTAAATTTGAGAAAAGCATTCACCAGTGTATTAAGCGCTGCTGCTAGAAATGATTTATTTCACTCATTGCTCCGGGCTAAATCAGAACAGATAAAACCAGATTATTATCTAAGCTGAGTTAGAAAAATGCCAAGCCTAAAGGAAGCCATGCTTATCAGGAGAGACTTCATGAACTCAATCTGTATAGTCTGGAGGACAGAAGGGAAAGGGGGGACACGATTGAAACATTTTATTATTATTATTATTATTATTATTATTATTATTATTATTATTAATTAGATTTGTATGCCGCCCCTCTCCGTAGACTCGGGGCGGCTCACAACAATAACATAGACAATGTAAGAACAAATCTAATAATTTAGAAAACTCTAAAAACCCCATTATTAAAAGCGAGCATACACACAAACATACCATGTATAAACTGTATAGGCCCAGGGGAGATGTCTCAGTTTCCCCATGCCTGACGGCAGAGATGGGTCTTAAGAACTTTACGAAAGGCAAGGAGGGTGGGGGCAGTTCTGATCTCCGGGGGGAGCTGGTTGCAGAAGATCGGGGCCGCCACAGAGAAGGCTCTTCTCCTGGGTCCCGCCAAACGACATTGTTTAGTCGACGGGACCTGGAGAAGGCCAACTCTGTGGGACCTAACCGGTCGCTGGGATTCGTGCGGCAGAAGGCGGTCCCGGAGATATTCTGGTCCGGTGCCATGAAGGGTTAAAGGGTTAAATAAGGTTCAGGAGGGAAGTGTTTTTAATAGGAAAGTGAACACAAGAACAATGGGGCACAATCTGAGGTCAGTTGGGGGAAGATCAGAAGCAACATGAGAAAATATTATTTGACTGAAAGAGTAGTAGATGCTTGGAACAAACGTCCCGCAGACGTGTTTGGTAAATCCACAGGAACTGAATTTAAACATGCCTGGGATAAACATATATCCATCCTAAGATAAAATACAGGAAATTGTATAAGGACAGACTAGGATGGACCATGAGGTCTTTTCCTGTCGTCAATCTTCTATGTTTCTATGTTTCTAACTTTAAGAGGCCACAAAGGGTTCAGAGGCCCCTCGCTCAACAACAGAAGTTACTGAAGCAACCTGATAATGGAAAAAAAAAGAGAGTGTTATTTGCATTTAATTAAACGTTGCCAACATTTATTTTAATTCAATTAAAAGGCAGAATAGCATTTAATTTGGTTTTAATAACAGAGTTAATGTGTGATAACTAAATGCAATGGATTGTTACAGAAAAAGTTAGCAATCAATTGAGATCAAAACACGAGATATAAATCTTGTTGCTGCCCCATTAGCACAAAATTGCGCAAATAACAAATGTCTTGATCAGATTCTCCATAATGAAGAGCTGCACGCACTTACGAAGAGTTATTGGGACGGCTGTTCCTTCCTGTTGCAAACATCCAGGAAGTCGAAAAAGCTGGTTGCCGGCTCAGGCACTGAGGATACAAAGCACAGGTTTGCCATGTCAGGATCGGGCCCTACCTGCTGCAATATTCCAAAAAAATATTCCAATAATTCCCCCCCAGGGGGTCAATAATTCCCCCCCATCATCATGATGATCATTATTTTATTTATTTATTTACCTACCTACCTACCTACCTACCTACCTACCTACCTACCTACCTCCGGAACTGCTCCGGAACCGCCTGCTACCGCACGAATCCCAGCGACCGATAAAGTCCCACAGAGTTGGCCTTCTCCGGGTCCCGTCGACTAAACAATGTCGTTTGGTGGGCCCCAGGGGAAGAGCCTTCTCTGCGGTGGCCCCGGCCCTCTGGAACCAACTCCCCCCGGAGATTAGAACTGCCCCCTCCCTCCCTGTCTTTCGTAAACTACTCAAGACTCATTTATACTGCCAGGCATGGGGGAGTTGAGATAGCTCTTCCCCCTAGGCCATTACAAGTCAAGGATGGTATGTTTGTGTGTATGTTTGGTTTTATAATAGGGGTTTTTAGTTGTTTTTTATTATTGGATTGTACATGTTGTGTTTATTATTGTTGTTAGCCGCCCCGAGTCTGTGGAGAGGGGCGGCATACATATCCAATAAATTATTATTATTATTATTATTATTATTATTATTATTATTATTATTATTATTAATTTATTATTAGATTTATATGCCACCCCTCTCCGAAGACTCGGAGCGGCTCACCACAGACAATATACAGAGTACAAATCCAATATTAAAAACAATATTTAAAACCCTTCTAGTAAAAAAACAATCGTACAACCCAAATAGACCATACATAAATCATAATAGCTGAGGGGTATATCAATTTCCCCATGCCTGGCGACATAGGTGGGGTTTCAGGAGCTTACGAAAGGCAAGGAAGATGGGGACAGTCCTAATCTCTGGGGGGAGTTGATTCCAGAGGGCCGGGGCTACCACAGAGAAGGCTCTTCCCCTGGGCCCTGCCAGACGGCATTGCTTAGTCGACGGGACTTTGAGAAGGCCAACTCTGTGGGACCTAATCACTCGCTGGGATGCGTGTGGCAGAAAGCGGTCCTGGGGGTAGTCTGGTCCGATTCCATGTAGGGCTCTAGCTGGCTGGAGAATTCTGGGAGTTGTAGTCCACAAGTCTTAAAGTTGCCAAGTTTGGGGAGCCCAGCCCTGGAGGATGCAGGGTACAAGCTGGTCCAAGGCAGGAAGAAAGAAGAGGCTGGCGATGTAGGTGGCCGCCTTCTGCTCCCATGGAAGAGGGAGCTGTCCATGGTTCTCAGCTGGGCAAGGCAGGATGAGGCCAATAGAAGTAGAGGGTTAATTCTTGAGTTGACCACAACAGTGAAAGCAGAAAGTCAGAAGTCCTTTCCAGGGCATGGTGACTGCGTGGTTAAGGACCCTTCACTCTGTTTGCCAGCTCCCTCCTTTGAGGACTAGTCTCTTGACATATATACATGGAATTAAATAGTATATTTTGGATGTTCAGTAATAGTAAAGAGATAGGGAAATTGTCTTTCTTTGAAGTGAGGAAAGGACAGGCATCCTAATCCTAACACAAACCCTTGACGTGAGTGACGTCACGTTGGCCACCTTTAAGCCAGTCACATGACCTTTAAGCCACCC
Source organism: Erythrolamprus reginae (assembly GCF_031021105.1). Classification (NCBI taxonomy): domain Eukaryota; kingdom Metazoa; phylum Chordata; class Lepidosauria; order Squamata; family Dipsadidae; genus Erythrolamprus; species Erythrolamprus reginae. The sequence goes on from NC_091954.1 coordinate 8,513,713, forward strand.
CCTGGTCACATGATTGTCAAGCCATTCCCACGTGGTTACATGGGCAGCAAGCCACACCCACAAAATAAGCCACACCCACAGTGCGGTAGTAAACGTTTTTGCAACCGTTCACTGGCTACAACACTTGAGACTTTCAAAGGGAGATTGGACTGTCCGAAATGGTGTAGGGCAGGGGTGGGCAATTAATTTTCCTATGGGGCCGCATGAGAAATTGGGATGGTTTTAGAGGGCCGGATTAATATAATTAACTCAGTTCTACCCAATACTGTATATTATTGGGTAGAACTGAGTTAATTATATTATAATTATGTATTATTATATTATATTATATTATATTATATTATATTATATTATATTAATTATATTATATTATATTATATTATATTATATTATATTATATTATATTATATTATATTATATTATATTATATTATATTATATTATATTATATTATATTAATTATATTATATTATATTATATTAATTATATTATATTATATTATATTATATTATATTAATTATATTAATTATATTAATTATATTATATTATATTATATTATATTATATTATATTATATTATATTATATTATATTATATTATATTAATTATATTATATTATATTATATTATATTAATTATATTATATTAATTATATTATATTATATTATATTATATTATATTAATTATATTAATTATATTAATTATATTATATTATATTATATTATATTATATTATATTATATTAATTATATTAATTATATTAATTATATTATATTATATTAATTATATTATATTATATTATATTATATTATATTTTATTATATTATATTATATTATATTATATTATATTATATTATTATATTATATTATATTATATTATATTATATTATATTATTTTATATTATTTTATATTTTATTATATTATATTATATTATATTATATTATTATATTATATTATATTATATTATATTATATTATTTTATATTATTTTATATTATATTATATTATATTATATTATTTTATATTATTTTATATTATTTTATATTATATTATATTTTATATTATATTAATAAATTAATTGCCCACCCCTTCCTTCCTTCCATGTTCCCTCCATTTCTCCTTCCTTCCTTCCTTCTCCAGATGGAGAGAAGCTTCTGTCTCTCTGATTTTCTCTGCCTTTTATTTCTGCATTGTCGGTTGAGAAAACATAGTGGAGGCTTTGTCTGAAAGTAGCTTTGGATTCCTTTTCTTCCTCCTCCTCCCTTTTTTTCCCCCTGAGAGGTGGGGTGGGGGAGTTTGCTTTAAATTTGTTGGAAAGGCCAATGAAACAATTAAAAAATGAGCATTTATTGGACTTTTGCAAAAGGGCATGGAAAGAGAATTCCTCCTTCTTTCCTTCTTCCATTTCTCCTTCCTTCCTTCCTTCCTTCTCCTCTCTCTTTCTCTCCCTTCCTTCCTTCTTTCCTTCTTTCCTTCCTTCTTTCTTTCTTTCCTTCCTTCCTTCTCCTCTCTCTTTCTCTCCCTTCCTTCCTTCTTTCCTTCTTTCCTTCCTTCCTTCCTTCTTTCTTTCTTTCTTTCTTTCCTTCTCCTCTCTCTTTCTCTTCCTTCCTTCCTTCTCCTCTCTTTCTCTCCCTTCCTTCCTTCTTTCCTTCTTTCTTTCCTTCCTTCTCCTCTCTCTTTCTCTTCCTTCCTTCCTTCTCCTCTCTTTCTCTCCCTTCCTTCCTTCTTTCTTTCCTTCCTTCTTTCCTTCCTTCCTTCTCCTCTCTTTCTCTCTCTCCCTTCCTTCCTTCTTTCCTTCCTTCCTTCCTTCTCCTCTCTCTTTCTCTCCCTTCCTTCCTTCCTTCCTACTTCCATGGGCCAGTCACAGACAGCGGGCGGGCCACATCCAGCCCCCGGGCCGCACTTTGCCCAGGTCTGCTGTAGGGTCTCCTGCTTGACCAGAGGGCTCGACTAGATGACCTACAAGGTCCCTTCCAACTGTAATCATAATCTAATCTAAAATCTTAATCTATACTTTGGTCTGGATTAGATAATCTACTCTAATCCTCCATCTGAGAGTATCAGAAACAAACGCCAAGCACAGGTCCAGAAAGGCCTGGAGGATCCTTCAGTCTGGTGTGTGTGTGTGTGTGTGTGTGTAAATTGTGTGAGTCCAGCCGCAGGAAGGCAGATGTAAAACACACCAGTCAAGCTGCAGCTTTCCCAGGGAGGAGCTGCCAAAAAAGGAATCTTAAACCTCACCCAGAAGATCCACTCAGCAGCGTGTGACTCAACCATTTTGAACCGGCTCACCCGTTGATAAATCTTTAATTCCCTCTCTAAGGACTCCAGTGTGGTTATCGGTTCCCATCCTGGGGGGACTTCACTGGTCTTTCTTGGAGGGACGAGGGCGGGATGGTTTTGAAGACCGACACAGACCTCAGAGGAGAATCAGAACTGCAGAAAAAACAATGGCTGCCAACCTGCCTTCCATGGAGGAGCTGTATCCTCTGTGTTAGCAAAAACTTCAGAAGAGAAGGATTTAGGGGTAGTGATTTGCCGATGACTCTAAAGTGTGCAATAGGGTTGATATTCCTGGAGGCGTCTGTAATATGGCAAATGATTTAGCTTTACTAGATAAGTGGTCAAAGCAATGGAAACTGCAGTTTAATGTTTCCAAATGTAAAATAAGGCACTTGGGGAATAGGAATCCTCAATCTGAGTATTGTATTGGTAGTTCTGTGTTAGCAAAAACTTCAGAAGAGAAGGATTTAGGGGTAGTGATTTCTGACAGTCTCAAAATGGGTGAACAGGGCAGTCAGGCGGTAGGGAGAGCAAGTAGCATGCTTGGATGCATAGCTAGAGGCATAACAAGCAGGAAGAGGGAGATTATGATCCCGCTATATAGAGCGCTGGTGAGACCACATTTGGAATAATACTGTGTTCAGTTCTGGAGACCTCACCTACAAAAAGAGATTGACAAAATTGAACGGGTCCAAAGACGGACCCTAGATTAATACAGTATAAGATTTTTCGGGAAACAGGGTATACTGAGAGCATATGCACCAAAGATAAATTCCTTGAGTGTCCAATCACATTTGGCCCATACATGGGGCTACCTTTTAAGAGTGTTTAGAAACTTCAACTTGTCCAAAATACAGCCACGCGAGCAGTCTTGGGCCTTCCAAGAAATGCCCACATCTCACCATCACTCCGCGGACTGCATTGGCTACCGATCAGTTTCCGGGCACAATTCAAAGTGTTGGTTATGACCTATAAAGCCCTACATGGCACGGGGCCAGATTATCTCCGAGACCGCCTTCTGCCGCACGAATCCCAGCGACCGGTGAGATCCCAGAGTTGGCCTCCTTAGTGTCCCGTCGACCAAACAATGTCAATTGGCGGGACCTAGGGGTAGAGCCTTCTCTGTGGGAGCCCCGGCCCTCTGGAATCAACTTCCCCCCAGAGATTCGCACTGCCCCGTCCCTCCTTGCCTTCCGAAAGAGCTTAAAAACTCATCTTTGCCACCGGGCTTGGGACTCTTAGATCTTCCCCTGACCACTGAATGCATTAGTATGTCTGCTGAATGTTTGGTTAATAAGTTAATTGTTGGTTAATCTTTTCTTTTAATTGTTTTTAAATTGTAGTATTCATTGGATTACATTATTGTTCTGTTTTTATGTATGCTGTGGGTCGCCCCGAGTCCTCAGAGAGGGGCAGCATATGAATCCAAATAAATAAATAAATAAATAAATAAATAAATAAATAAATAAATAAATAAATAAATAAATAAATAAATAAATAAATAAATAAATACAGAAATACAGAAATACAGAAATACAGAAAGAAAGAAAGAAAGAAAGAAAGAAAGAAAGAAAGAAAGAAAGAAAGAAAGAAAGAAAGAAAGAATTCTACATAGGGAATTAGGGGAAGGTTTGGTAGGGAAGGTTTGCCTATTTGCTGATGACTCTAAAGTGTGCAATAGGGTTGATATTCCTGGAGGGGTCTGTAATATGGTAAATGATTTAGCTTTACTAGATAAATGGTCAAAGCAATGGAAACTGCAGTTTAATGTTTCCAAATGTAAAATAATGCACTTGGGGAAAAGGAATCCTCAATCTGAGTATTGCATTGGCAGTTCGGTGTTAGCAAAAACTTCAAAAGAAAAGGATTTAGGGGTAGTGATTTCTGACAGTCTCAAAATGGGTGAACAGTGCAGTCAGGCGGTAGGGAAAGCAAGTAGGATGCTTGGCTACATAGCTAGAGGTATAACAAGCAGGAAGAGGGAGATTGTGATCCCCTTATATAGAGCGCTGGTGAGACCCCATTTGGAATACTGTGTTCAGTTCTGGAGACCTCACCTACAAAAAGATATTGACAAAATTGAACGGGTCCAAAGACGGGCTACAAGAATGGTGGAAGGTCTTAAGCATAAAACATATCAGGAAAAACTTCATGAACTCAATCTGTACAGTCTGGAGGACAGAAGGAAAAGGGGGGACATGATCGAAACATTTAAATATGTCAAAGGGTTAAATAAGGTCCAGGAGGGAAGTGTTTTTAATAGGAAAGGGAACACAAGCACAAGGGGACACAATCTGAAGTTAGTTGGGGGAAAGATCAAAGACAACATGAGAAAATATTATTTTACTGAAAGAGTAGTAGATCCTTGGGACAAACTTCCAGCAGACGTGGTTGGTAAATCCACAGTCACTGAATTTAAACATGCCTGGGATAAACATAGATCCATTGTAAGATAAAATACAGGAAATAGTATAAGGGCAGACTAGATGGACCATGAGGTCTTTTTCTGCCGTCAGTCTTCTATGTTTCTGTGTTTCTATTTTTCGAGCAGCTCTCTCGGTAAGCCTTGGATGGACCGATGGGGGAATCGCTTGTAATTTGAACAGAAACATAAACCAAAAGTCAACTGAAGATGATAATGATAGGATCATAACTGGAGCGTGATAAAATGAGGGAGGCCCTATCCCTTGCTGCTAGACAAGCGTGGAAGAGCAGAGGGGGAGAAATCGTAGAAGAAGCGTGACAGCAGTTAGAAGGAATTAATGAAATGCCAAGGATAATGGCTGCTTCGGAGGGTGGGAGTGGGTGAATCGCAATGCCATATGGAAAGAGAGTTTGATAGGCTGTCATTCAAAAACCGCTCTGTCTTTGTCTTATCCTCCCCATTCTATGTAAACAGGCAGGACCCCTTCCCGTTAGCACGAGAGGCAGTGAACAAAGGAGGGGGAGAGCGAAGGCAGCACCCCTCCTGAGACTCGTAGATAAGGAGGGAAGGACCAGCCTGATTCCACTGGGGCTACTCAGGTGACCAGTGGGCTAGCAGGGTCTCTGTGGCTAGAGTAAAGTCAGGGTTGATCTCAAAGAACCAACTCAGGAAGCTCAAACTGCCCAAGGAGCTGCTGATACAGTTCTACGGAGGAATCATTGAGTCTGTCATCTGCACCTCTATCACTGTCTGGTTTGATTCTGCAACCCAACAAGACCGACACAGACTTCAGAGGAGAATCAGAACTGCAGAAAAAAACAATTGCTGCCAATCTTCCATTGAGGACCTGTATACTGCATGAGTCAAACAGAGGGGGTTGAAAATATTTGCATCCTGGACATCAATTGTTTCAACTCCCACTCTCAAAACATCGCTACAGAGCACTGCACACCAAAACAACTAGACATAAGGACAGTTGTTTTCCCTAACGCCATCACTCTGCTAAATGAATATTTCCCTCAACACTGTCAAACTATTTACTAAGTCTGCACTATTATTAACCTTCTCATTGTTCCCATCACCCATCTCCTCCCACAAATGACTGTATGACTCTAACTTTGTTGCTTGTATCCTTACAATTTTATGTTTGCACCTGGACTATCATTGCGTGTTGTAGCTTATGATTGTTGCTGAACTTATCTATTCTTTTATGTACACTGAGAGCATATGCACCAAAGACAAATTCATTGTGTATCATGCTTGGCCAATAAATCTCTTCTCTTCTCTTCTCTTCTCTACCATACCCTACCCTATATCCTATTCTATATCCCATCCCATCCTGTTCTGTATTCTGTTCTATTCTGTTCTGTCGGGCTCTCTGGTAGAATCCTCCCAAAAATTCACAGGTACAAATTTCAGACAGACACACATTTGAAAATTCAAAACAATGTTCTTTATAATGAAAATTCACTTAAACTAAGCCCTCTTTTGTTATAGCAAAGAGCACTGGTCTCCAAACAAACTGGTAATTTATACAAGCCCCTTATCAATTCTGAGATACTTAGCTTGCAGCTGTGAGGCAATTCAAAGTCCTTCTTTCACAAAGTGAAACACACTTTGCTCTGGTTTAGTTTCAAAGCAGGGAAAAATCAGCACACAAAAAGTCAAAGTCAGTAACGCAGTCATGAAACACAACGATCAGATAATCCTCCACAATGGCCAAACCCACAGGCTGCTATTTATAGCAGCCTCACTAATGACCACAGTCCCACCCAACCACAGGTGGCCTCATTTTCTTTGATAATAATCTCTCAGTTGTTGCTGCCTATGCATCGCTCTCCGCATGCGTGGCTGTATCATTAACTCTTGTTCTGACTCCAAGGAGGAGCTAGATAATTGATCTCCTTCTGAGTTGTCTGCCACACTCTCCTCCTCCCTGTCACTCCTGTCTTCTTGGTCAGAGGAGCCTTCATCAGCAGATTCCACCGGGGGCAAAACAGGCCTGCAGCATGTGGATGTCTCCCCCACATCCACAGTCCTTGGGGCAGGAGCTGGGCCAGAGCTAACCACAACATATTCTATTCTATATCCTATCTCATCCTATTCTATATCCCATCCCCATTCTGCATTCTGTTCTGTTCTGTTCTCTTCTACCCTACCCTACCCTTCCCTATCCTGCATTCCATTCCATTCCTTTCCATCCCATCCCACCCCACCCCACCCCACTCCAGTCCACTCTATTCTACTCTATATCCCATCCCATTCTGCATTTTATTATGTTCTGTTCTGTTCTGTTCTATTCTATTCTATTCTGTTCTGTTCTAATCTATTCTATTCTGTTCTGTTCTATTCTATTCTATTCGAAAGGGGGAGGATAGGTGGCTCACGGGGACCCTTGGCAGGGACCCTCCCAAGTTGGCACAATATGGCACCAGTTGGCAAATATCTGGGTCTCATCAAGGACTTCCTGTTTCCTTGGCAGAGTTGGGGCCGAGGGGCAAAGAGAGGAAACATGTGGAAGACCCTGGGGAAGTCAAGACCGAACCACGCAACAAGCGTGAAGTACACACTACGTCTTTAATGTTAACTCCATTGACCCAAGGAGCAGCTCGATTTTGGTCGGGAATCAGTTGATTGGCGAATCCGTTGTAATCTATCCCAGGGCATCCCTCTTCTGGGGGAGAAATGGATAAATCCGAAGCCCTACAAGCTTCTTCAGGCCACTCTGTCCCATGTCCAGAGGGTCATTTCTTCAGCCAAAAGCTCTTCTCTGTTTTCCTTGCTTATTATCCGGGACCGCCTTCTGCCGCACGAATCCCAGCGACCGGTTAGGTCCCACAGAGTTGGCCTTCTCCGGGTCCCGTCGACTAAACAATGTCGTTTGGCGGGACCCAGGAGAAGAGCCTTCTCTGTGGCGGCCCCGACCCTCTGGAACCAGCTCCCCCCGGAGATTAGAACTGCCCCCACCCTCCTTGCCTTTCGTAAAGTTCTTAAGACCCATCTCTGCCGTCAGGCATGGGGGAACTGAGACATCTCCCCCGGGTCCATACAGTTTATACATGGAATGTTTGTGTGTATGCTTGCTTTTAATAATGGGGTTTTTAGTGTTTTTTAAATTATTAGATTTGTTCTTACATTGTTCTTGTTATTGTTGTGAGCCGCCCCGAGTCTACGGAGAGGGACGGCATACAAATCTAATAAATAATAATAATAATAATAATAATAATCTGCAAGAAACAGGCTGAATACCACCTCTGGGTGTGGGGAGAGGCAGAGCTTAACAGCAGGACCAGGTGTGGAGTGGAAAAGACCTGCTCTTTATGGGGTCTGGGGTCTGCCTCTCCCTGCCTCTCCTTGGGCTAAGGCAGGCAGGGAAGTTCACAGGTAGTGTTTTCAGGAAGGGAAGATTTGCAGGGATTTGCTTTCCAGCCGAGTGAGTCATAAACACCCAAGTAGGAATGCAACGGTTTAACGTCCGTGGAAGAGCAGATGTATAATTAGCCCCTGTTATGTCTCATTTGTGTTGCAGAGCTATGGACAAAACCAGACGGCGTTTCTTTAATTCACAAACGGGGTGGTTTCTCATATTTCTTTCTAAATAAAGGTGGAGAAACAGCCAAAAGTAGCAAATCTAGGAGAAGACCACATGGTCTTTTTCTAGATTTCACCAGAAGAGCCCTTCACTCCTCCGCACAAAACAGAATACCCTATGAGACTAGACTTTCAATCCTGGGCCTAGAAAGCCTAGAACTAAGACGCCTTAAACAAGATCTAAGTATTGCCCACAAGATAATGTGCTGCAACGTCCTGCCTGTCGGCGACTACTTCAGCTTCAACCACAACAACACAAGAGCACACAACAGATTTAAACTTAATATTAACCGCTCCAAACTTGACTGTAAAAAATATGACTTCAGTAACCGAGTTGTCGAAGTGTGGAACTCATTACCGGACTCCATAGTGTCATCCCCAAACCCCCAACACTTTACCCTTAGATTATCTACGGTTGAGCTGTCTGTCTATCTATCTACCTACCTACCTACCTATTATCTATCTGTCTATCTGTCTGTCTATCTATCTACGGAGAGGGGCGGCATACAAATCCAATAAATAAAATAAATATCTATCTATCTATCTATCTATCTATCTATCTATCTATCTATCTATCTATCTATCTATCTATCTACCTACCTATTATCTGCCTGTCTGTCTGTCTGTCTGTCTGTCTGTCTGTCTGTCTGTCTATCTATCTACCTACCTACCTACCTACCTACCTATTATCTGTCTGTCTGTCTGTCTGTCTGTCTATCTATCTATCTATCTATCTATCTATCTATCTATCTACCTACCTACCTACCTACCTACCTACCTACCTATTATCTGTCTGTCTGTCTGTCTGTCTGTCTGTCTGTCTATCTATCTATCTATCTATCTATCTATCTATCTATCTATCTACCTACCTATTATTTGTCTGTCTATCTATCTATCTATCTATCTATCTATCTATCTATCTATCTATCTATCTATCTATCTATCTACCTACCTACCTACCTACCTACCTACCTACCTATTATCTGTCTGTCTGTCTACCTACCTACCTATTATCTATCTATCTATCTATCTATCTATCTATCTATCTATCTATCTACCTACCTATTATCTGTCTGTCTGTCTGTCTGTCTGTCTGTCTGTCTGTCTGTCTGTCTGTCTGTCTCTATCTATCTATCTATCTATCTATCTATCTATCTATCTATCTATCTATCTATCTATCTATCCATCTATTGGATTTATATGCTGCCCCTCTCTGAGGACTCGGGGCAGCTTACAACATATTAAAAAAAAACAATGTACACATCAAAATCCAATTAATGAAAGTTAAAAATCTAAAAACCTGAAAACCAATTGAAATGCACTCATATCCATTCAGTCACCAAACTCACCATACATTCGTCGGCCAGGGGGCTAGGGTCTAATGGCCCCAAGCCTCGTGGCATGGATGAGTCATAGATAAGAAAGGCAAGGAGAGTGGGGGCAGTACAAATCTCCAGGGGGAGCTGGTTCCAGAGGGCCGGGGCCTCCACAGAGAAGGCTCTTCCCCTAGGCCCCACCAAGCAACATTGTCTAGTTGACGGAACCTGTAGAAGGCCGACTCTGTGGGACCTAAACAGTCGCTGGGTTATTATCATTATTATCATTATCCACCTGGCCGTGCCAAAATTGGGGCGTGTGGTTTTGAAATCCACAGCATTCTCATTCGCCTAGCAGGCCGTCCCAGATTGGATCTTGCAGTCTTAAATCCTCTTTTTTTTAATTGCTAAGCATCCAGCTGTTTGGTTGCTGGCAGCCAACATCTGCAGAGCTCAGCGTGGAAAAGCAGCAGGGACCAGGAAAGCCCCTTTGGTGGCCAGACCAGCAAATAGCTGGTTTCCCCAGCCGCCTCCCTTGGATGTCTAGCAGACGAAATCCGGGGTGTGGCTGGCTGCTTTTTCTGCCCACTTCCACCCCCCCAACAGAGCCCAGATGGGATGGCAGGGGGGGGATATACTCAGCCTCACTGCTCAGCTAGTAAAGGCAGGAAGATACCAATCCACCTTGGCGGGGGGGGGGGCATCCAGACCAAGGATTGAAGGAGGCTGATACCCTCAGGGCTGTAACCTCTCTGCTGGGGTCCTCTTAGAGCAGTCTGGGGTTCAGGCCAGGGATGGGCTACTGCCCGGATTGGGGGGGGGGCAACTCAGTTGGTTAGCAAAAATGAAGCTCCACCCCAGAGCACCCAATTTGTACTGAAATATAGAAACATAGAAACATAGAAGTCTGATGGCAGAAAAAGACCTCATGGTCCATCTAGTCTGCCCTGTATTTTATCTTACAATGGATATATGTTTATCCCAGGCATGTTTAAATTCAGTTACTATTTATCTACCACGTCTGCTGGATGTTTGTTCCAAGGATCTACTACTCTTTCAGTAAAATAATATTTTCTCATGTTGCTTTTGATCTTTCCCCCAACTAACTTCAGATTTTATCCCCTTGTTCTTGTGTTCACTTTCCTATTAAAAACA
>NC_091954.1:8529478-8588416 GCF_031021105.1 Erythrolamprus reginae
ATCTGTCATGTCCCCTTCAGGTTCCCAAAGAGCCCCTGTCTCATACATCATTATTTTCTACAAAGCTTGAAAGCCCCCTCAGGAGCCGCTTCCCACTCCCTGCCCCACCCGCCAGATCCAAGCGCCTTGAGCTGAGGGAAGAAGTCCTGAGGTAACTAAACGGCTCTGCTCGGGCCTGGCCAAATCTGCATACCAATAAGACCTTCTTTGAGCTTGAGGGCCAGAGAGAAAAGGAGGAGGAGGAGGCCCAGCTGACAAAGAGAAGCGGGAATCAAACCTGAGTTGGGACTGACAACCCGTTTGAGGCACAATGTGTGAAGGATTGTCAATGTGCCTGTGGACATTTTTTTTTTTTATTCATTTGTCCAATACCCAAGTACATAGGAAGAAAATAGACATGTGATAATATAAAAGTAAAAGACCTTGGAATACTAATATTAAACGACCTAAGTGCTAAAGCCCACTGCAACTATATCGCCAAAAAGGCTTCCAGAGTTTATTTATTTATTTATTATTTATTTATTATTTAGATTTGTATGCCGCCCCTCTCCGCGGACTCAGAGTTGTTAACCTGATCCTACGTAGCTTCTGCTCTGGCAATCTCACACTACTGACTAGAGCCTACAAAACTTATGCCAGACCCATCCTCGAATACAGCTCATCTGTCTGGAACCCACACCACATTTCAGACATCAACACTATCGAAAATGTCCAAAGATATTTCACCAGAAGAGCCCTTCACTCCTCCACTCGAAACAGAATACCTTACGAAAACAGACTAACTATCCTAGGTCTTGAAAGCTTAGAATTGCTGCGCCTAAAACACGATTTAAGTATTGCCCACAAGATCATATGCTGCAATGTCCTTCCGGTCAACAACTACTTCACCTTCAACCGCAACAACACAAGAGCACGCAACAGATTCAAACTTAATATTAACCGCTCCACACTTGACTGTAAAAAATATGACTTTAACAATCGTGTCGTCGACGCGTGGAACTCATTACCGGACTCTATAGTGTCTACTCCCAACCCCCAACATTTCTCCCTTAGACTCTCCACGATTGACCTTTCCAGGTTCCTAAGAGGCCAGTAAGGGGCGTACATAAGTGCACTGATGTGCCTAACGTCCCCTGTCCAATTACCTTTCCTTTTCTCATATATCCTATATATTCTCTCCCTCTCATCCACTCCTCTTCTTTTTTACTTACTATCCCTATATATACTACTTAATTTCTATTTCATTCCATATGTAGTGTATATTGGACAAAGAATAAATAAAAATAAAATAAAAAAATAAAAAGGGTGAAAGTGGGCTTAGAGGAGAGGATATATGACAGGAAGAGAATATATAAGATAGGTGAAAGAAAGGAAAGACAATTGGACAGGGGACGAAACTGCTCCAAACTTGACTGCAGGAAATACGACTTTAGTCACCGAGTAGTTGATGCGTGGAACTCACTACCTGACTCATCACCTAACCCCCAAAACTTTACCCTTAGACTATCCACTGTTGACCTCTCCCGATTCCTAAGAGGTCCGTAAGGAGCGTGCCTAAGTGCACAAGAGTGCCTTCCGTCCCTTGTCCTAATGTTTCTCTTTTACTAGTATCATGTATATAATAATACATTGGTTGTCGATCAGTTTCCGGTCACAATTCAAATTGTTGGTTATGACCTATAAAGCCCTTCATGGCACCGGACCAGAATATCTCCGAGACCGCCTTTTGCCGCACGAATCCCAGCGACCAGTTAGGTCCCACAGAGTTGGCCTTCTCCAGGTCCCATCGACTAAACAATGTCGTCTGGCGGGACCCAGGGGAAGAGCCCTCTCTGTGACGGCCCCGACCCCCTGGAACCATCTCCCCCCGGAGATTAGAATTTCCCCCACCCTCCTTGTCTTTCGTAAACCTCTTAAAACCCACCTCTGCCGCCAGGCATGGGGGAACTGAGACATCTCCCCCAGGCCTACACAGTTTATGCATGGTATGTTTGTGTGTATGTTTTCTTTTTAATAAGGGGCTTTTAGTGACTTTTTAATTATTAGATTTGTTATATATTGTGTTATTGTTGTTGTGAGCCGCCCCGAGTCTACGGAGAGGGGCGGCATACAAATCTAATCAATAAATCAATGAATCAATGAATCAATGAATCAATGAATCAATGAATCAATAAACCAATGAATCAATAAACCAATAAACCAATAAACCAATAAACCAATAAACCAATAAACCAATAAACCAATAAATCAATAAATCAATAAATCAATAAATCAATAAAACAATAAATCAACCAATCAACCAATCAACCAACCAACCAATCAATCAATCAATCAATCAATAAGATTGCTAGGTGCAAGAAGTTGACTGTAAAAACCGCTTAGAGAGGGCTATAAAGCTCCTTGAAGTGGTATATAAGTCTTAAGTGCTATTGCTATTTCAAATAGTGCCTGGTTTCCCGTCAAATCAGAATTCCCCAGACAACTTGACATGGAAATTGGATCCCTCTAGAAAGTTGCAGACTGGGGGAACGAGGGGCATCTCCAACGCTGTGTTCATTGCCAGGGTAACTTATTTACACAAGGCCCTTGACTTGAGGACCCTCCTCTTCGGTGGGGACGAAGAGGACTCTAGCACTTGGCCAAGGTGCTTTTTCCAAATAGACATTTATTTATTTATTTTATTTATTTATTGGATTTGTATGCCGCCCCTCTCTGGAGACTCGGGGCGGCTAACAGCAATAATAAGACAGCGTACAATAATAATCCAATACTAAAAACGATTAAAAACCCATTGATATAAAAACCAAACATACATACAGACATACCATGCATAAAATTGTAAAGGCCTAGGGGGAAAGAGTATCTCAATTCCTCCATGCCTGACGGCAGAGGTGGGTTTTAAGTAGCTTACGAAAGGCAAGGAGGGTGGGGGCAATTCTAATTTCTGGGAGGAGTTGCTTCCAGAGGGCCGGGGCCACTACAGAGAAGGCTCTTCCCCTGGGTCCTGCCAAGCGAGATTGTTTAGTTGATGGGACCCGGAGAAGACCCACTCTGTGGGACCTAACTGGTCGCTGGGATTCATGCGGCAGAAGGCGGTCCCTGAGATAATGTGGTCCGGTGCCATGAAGGGCTTTATAGGTCATAACCAACACTTTGAATTGTGACCGGAAACTGATCGGCAACCAATGAAGATTGCGGAGTGTTGGTGTAACATGGGCATATTTGGGAAAGCCCATGATTGCTCTCGCAGCTGCATTCTGCACGATCTGAAGTTTCCGAACACTTTTCAAAGGTAGCCCCATGTAGAGAGCGTTACAGTAGTCGAGCCTCGAGGTGATGAGGGCATGAGTGACTGTGAGTGACTCCCGGTCCAAATAGGGCCGCAACTGGTGCACCAGGTGAACCTGGGCGAATGCCCCCCTCGCCACAGACATTTCGAATAGATATTAGGAAATCTGTTATCTTCGAAGTCCCTTAAACCAGCTATGTAAACCCCGTAATTGTGGGCTCCTTGCGATGCTATAATTTTCCTGCTAACTTTGATAGCAGCCGCATTTTAAGAATATAACATGAACCACAAACAAATCATCTATGGATTTTTCTCCAGAGTTCTTGAAGGCAAGGTTGATGTTGGAAGTAAATCAGGGCGGTGAAACAAGGATTTGAAAGTCTCAAGTTCTGTTCTCTCCAAGCCAAGGAAGCCTCCTGGGTGACTTTGGGGTGTTCACATGCTGCCTGGCTGGATTGTTTTCATCGTGGAAGCTCAAACTGCCCAAGGAGCTGCTGATCCAGTTCTACAGAGGAATCATTGAGTCTGTCATCTGAACCTCTATAACTGTCTGGTTTGGTGCTGCAACCCAACAGGACCGACACAGACTTCAGAGGAGAATCAGAACTGCAGAAAAAGCAATTGCTGCCAACCTGCCTTCCATTGAGGACCTGTATACTGCACGAGTCAAAAAGAGGGTGGGGAAAATATTTACTGACCCCTCACATCCTGGACACAAATTGTTTCAACTCCTACCCTCAAAACGTCGCTACAGAGCACTGCACACCAAGACAAGTAGACACAAGAACAGTTTTTTCCCGAACGCCGTCACTCTACTAAACAAATAATTCCCTTAACACTGTCAGACTTTCTACTAAATCTGCACTTCTATTCTACTAGTTTTTCTCATCATTCCTTTCACCCATTTCCTCCCATGTTGACTGTATGACTGTAACTTGTTGCTTATATCCTAAGATCTTTATTAATATTGCTTCTTCGTTGCTTATTTGACCCCTATGACAATCATTAAGTGTTGTCCCACATGATTCTTGACAAATGTATATTTTATTTTATGTACGCTGAGAGCATATGCACCAAGACAAATTCCTTGTGTGTCCAATCACACTTGGCCAATAAAAATTCTATTCTATTCTATTCTATTCTATTCTTCAGGTTCTGGAGAAAGTCAGGATCTAAATTTAACAAAGCAGCAGCAGATGTGCTATGAAAACATTCTCAAATGTCTGCAAATTATCCCATCTGCTGACTCTTCCTATCTCCCTGGAGGTTTTGTGTCCAAGGCCAGAAGCTCTGGCCACGTACGCCCGAGTGTGAAATCCCTGGATGGAGTGACCGGGTCATTTGGCCGGGATCTTTGTGGTTGACCCACTCCCAGTTCTGCTCTGCTTAAAGGAAACCAGCTGGGATCGAGAGAACTCCAACCCCCATCGTTCCCAGACAGCATGCTCAACACACCCAAAAGGCACTGTTGACTTCCTGAATGTTCACAAGGAAAGTATGTTGGGTGTGACGGCCTCTGCTTTCTTCAAATTCCTGAGTATTTCATGCTTAATATTAACCGCTCCAAACTTGACTGTAAAAAATATGACTTTAGTAATTGGGTTGTCAAAGCGTGGAACTCTATAGTATCATGGGGCTTCTCTAAGTATGCCCATATTACTCCAACACTCCGCAGTCTGCATTGGCTGCCGATCAGTTTCCGGTCACAATTCAAAGTGTTGGTTATGACCTATAAAGCCCTTCATGGCACCGGACCAGAATATCTCCGGGACCGCCTCCTGCCGCACGAATCCCAGCGACCGGTTAGGTCCCAGAGAGTCGGCCTTCTTCGGGTCCCGTCGACTAAACAATGTCGTCTGGCGGGACCCAGGGGAAGAGCCTTCTCTGTGGGGGCTCCGAACCTCTGGAACCAGCTCTCCCCTGAGATTAGGATTGCCTCCACCCTCCCTGCCTTTCGTAAACTCCTTAAAACCCACCTCTGTTGTCAGGCATAGGGGAACTAAAACATCTCCCCCTTGCCCATGTTGTTTTGCCGTTTGATTGATTGACTGTGTGCCTGTTTTTTATATATATTGGGATTGTTTTATGAATTTTTTAATTTAAAATTGTAATTAGATTGGTGGGCATTGGATCTGTTATTATGTACTGTTTTTATTATTGTTGTGAGCCGCCCCGAGTTTGCGGAGAGGGGCGGCATATAAATCCAATAAATCTAATCTAATCCTTTGAAAAGTGTTCCGAAACTTCAGATCGTGCAGAATGCAGCTGCGAGAGCAATCATGGGCTTTCCCAAATATACCTATGTTACACCAACACTCCGCAATCTGCATTGGTTGCCGATCAGTTTCCGGTCACAATTCAAAGTGTTGGTTATGACCTATAAAGCCCTTCATGGCACCGGACCAGATTATGTCAGAGACCGCCTTCTGCCGCACGAATCCCAGCGACCAGTTAGGTCCCACAGAGTGGGTCTTCTCCGGGTCCCGTCAACCAAACAATGCTGCTTGGCGGGACCCAGGGGAAGAGCCTTCTCTGTGGCGGCCCCGGTCCTCTGGAACCCACTCCCCCTGGAGATTAGAATTGCCCCCACCCTCCTTGCCTTTTGTAAACTCCTTAAAACCCACCTCTGTTGTCAAGAGTGGGGGAACTGAGACATCTCCCCTTGCCTATGTAGTTCTAGTGCATGATATGACTGTTTTTTATATTGTATGTATTTGTGTACTGGACAAATGAATAAATAAAATAAATAAATAAATAAATAAATAAATTGTCACTCCAGAGAGCGATGCTGGTGGGGTTGTAAGTCGAGGACTTCACAGTTCACTTGAACGATGATGATCCTTCAAGCCACTCCCACCTGGTCACACATGGCCGGCAAGCCACTCCTACCCAGTCACATAACCATTAAGGCACACCCACAAAATAAGCCACGCCCAAAGTGTGGCAGTAAAATTTTTGGCTGCCCGTCGTTGCTGGTGCGGGAGGTGATTTGGCCACGCCCACCATGGCCACGCTCACGCAGCAACTGGGCAGAGAATCCCTAGCTAAAATTTTTGAAGCCCGCGACTGAAGACATGTTTTTTCACAGTTGAAAAGAATCAGGAAGTTGAGAGGATGCGGAGGGGGGGGGGGGCTGTCAGCTCAGATCGTTTTGCCTTTAAAACGATGCAGCTGCCCAACTCTGTGGTTGTATTTGCTTCCAGTCTCCAGATCATATAAATCAGCTATTGAAAATCTGCACCATTAACTCTACGCTATTGCTTTGCAGTGAAGAATGGCTGCAAGCCTTGAATTCATTTCTGCAGTCCATCCTTTGTCTGGACAATGGCAATATTTGTGGGCTGGTCAATATTTTGATCCAAGCGAGAGATTTTATATATATAGTGGTACCTCTGCTTAAGAACTTTTCTAGATAAAAACCGGTGTTCAAGATTTTTTTTGCCTCTTCTCAAGAACCATTTTCTACTTACAAACCTGAGCCTCTGAAACTAACCATAAAAGGCAGGGAGGAGCCTCCGTGGGGCCTCTCTAGGAATCTCCTGGGAGGAAACAGGGCTGGATAAAGGCGGGGAGAAGCCTCCGTGGGGCCTCTCTAGGAATCTCCAGGGAGGAAACAGGGCTGGATAATGGTGGGGAGAAGCCTCCATGGGGACTCTCTAGGAATCTCCTGGGAGGAAACAGGGCTGGATAAAGGCAGGGAGAAGCCTCCGTGGGGACTCTCTAGGAATCTCCTGGGAGGAAACAGGGCTGGATAAAGGCAGGGAGAAGCCTCCGTGGGGCCTCTCTAAAAATCTCCTGGGAGGAAACAGGGCTGGATAAAGGCAGGGAGAAGCCTCCGTGGGGCCTCTCTAAAAATCTCCTGGGAGGAAACAGGGCTGGATAAAGGCAGGGAGAAGCCTCCGTGGGGCCTCTCTAGGAATCTCCTGGGAGGAAACAGGGCTGGATAGAGGTGGGGAGAAGCCTCTGCGGGGCCTCTCTAGGAATCTCCTGGGAGGAAACAGGGCTGGATAAAGGCAGGGAGAAGTCTCCGTGGGGCCTCTCTAGGAATCTCCTAGGAAGAAACAGGGCTGGATAAAGGCGGGGAGAAGCCTCTGTGGGGCCTCTTTAGGAATCTCCAGGGAGGAAACAGAGCTGGATAAAGGCAGGGAGAAGCCTCCGTGGGGCCTCTCTAGAAATCTCCTGGGAGGAAACAGGGCTGGATAAAGGCAGGGAGAAGCCTCTGTGGGGCCTCTCTAGGAATCTCCTGGGAGGAAACAGGGCCTACACCCTCCCTGTGGTTTCCCCAGTCGCACACATTCTTTTTATTATCACATTATTATTATCATCACAAGATTTTTTTGCCTCTTCTCAAGAACCATTTTCTACTTAAGAATCAGAGCCCAGAAAAATTTTCCCAGGAAATTTGAGAGGGGCACGAAGGCCCGGACAGTTTCCTGCCATTCCCCCTTTAATCCTGGCCATCTCGGACTTTTCTGGGCTGCCAGAGGAGCCTTTCGGTGGCGCTTAAGGAGGCTATGGCAGTCCAGAGCGAACGAAACATTTTCCTTTCTCTGGGCGCTTGGAGAGGGAATAAACCTCTGCTAGCGCCCAGAGAAAAGAAACGCTCCCTTCGCTCTGGGCAGCGACTCTCCTCCTCCTCTTCTTCCTCCTCCTCCTCCTCCCACCTAAATTCCAAGCTTTTATTTCTTTCCTAATGGTTTTGCATGCATTATTTGCTTTTATATTGATTCCTACGGGAAAAATTGCTTCTACTTACAAACTTTTCCACTTAAGAACCTGGTCACGGAACGAATTAAGTTCTTAAGAGTTGTTAACCTGATCCTACGCAGCTTCTGCTCAGGCAATCTCACACTACTCACAAGAGCCTACAAAACTTTTGCCAGACCCATCTTAGACTACTGCTCATCTGTCTGGAACCCATACCACATCTCAGACATCAACACCCTTGAAAATGTCCAAAGATATTTTACCAGAAGAGCCCTTCACTCCTCCACTCGAAATAGAATACCCTACGAAAATAGACTTACAATCCTAGGCCTAGAAAGCCTAGAACTACGGCGTCTAAAACACGATCTGAGTATTTCCCACAAGATCATATGCTGCAATGCCCTACCAGTCAATGACTACTTCAACTTCAACTGCGACAACACAAGAGCACGCAACAAATTCAAACTCAATATGAACCGTGCCAAACTTGACTGTAAAAAATATGATTTCAACAATCGAGTTATCGAAGCGTGGAACTCATTACCGGACTCAATTGTGTCAACCCCTAACCCCCAACACTTCTCCCTTAGACTCTCCACGATTGGCCTCTCTAGGTTCCTAAGAGGCCAGTAAGGGGCGTACATAAGTGTACTGGTGTGCCTTTCGTCCCCTGTCCAATTGTCTTTCCTTTCTTTCTCCTATCTTATATATTCTCTTCCTTTCATATATCCTCTCCTCTAAGCCCACTTTCACTCTCATTTATATTATCACATGTCTATTTTTCTTCCTATGTACTTGTGTACAGTATTGGACAAATGAATAAATAAAAAAATATAAAAAATATAGTCCCACACCTTCAAAGTCGCTAAGAGGTTTGCTTACTGCGGCAAAACCTAATCTGGAGTTTTCTTCTGAATTATATTGTTTAGAAAGATAAAGGGGTGTGCTGCTACGGGGTCAACCGGGTTCGGGAGAACTCGTAGCTAACATTATGGCCAGTTCAGATGACCTACAAATCCCACCCCTGTCTGGCCTTGTTCACCCCCACAGCCCCTCCCAACCTACCCTGCCCCCCCCAGGAATTTCCACATGGCTTATTTTGGATGCAGGGTCTGGGCATGGGATTGGATGAGGGAAAATAAGTGTCGTGGAAATAACAGAAGGCTGGAAATGGGCCCTTTTTCAGCCTCCAGAGGGCCTCTGGAGCCCGGGGGACGCAGTTTTCGCCCTCCCAGAGGCTCGAGGAAAGTTTCTGGAATTTGGGGAAGGCAAAAATGAGGTCGACTAGGCCACACACACCTTGGCCACGCCCACCCAGTAACCAAGCAGAGAACCCATTGCTGAAATTTTTTAAGCCCAGCCCTGGAAAGGATGGAAATTGGTATATTGCAGTGATGGTGAACCTTTTTTTCCCCTCGGATGTATGCCGAAAGAGCATACACACATGCTGTCGCGCATGTGTGAGTGCCCACACCCATGATTCAATGCCTGGAGAGGGCAAAAACGCCTTCACCCTCAGAGACCCTCTGGAGACCAGAAATGGCCTATTTCCCAACTGCTACTGGGACCAGTCATAGTTCCCTCTAAGCTGAGCAGTGAGCAATCGCTCACTTAAAAATCATCATCAACTCAGAGTTTTCCAAACCTGCCCAGAAGCCGAGAGGGAAAGAGTGAGAGGGAAGGAGAGAGAGAGGAAGAGAGGAAGAGAGGAAGAGAGGAAGAGAGAGAAAGAGATAGAAAAAAGAGAGGAAGGAAAAGAGAAAGAAAAAGAATGGGAGTAAGGAAGAGAGAAAGAAAATCAAAATCTAGTTTGAAACTAGCTCAACTATTTAAGTGGCATTTTGATATTGATAGAGTTGCCCTATTATGAGCTCACTGTTATAGACACACAGTACAGTATTTTATTTTGAAATTCTCTGAGGCAAAACGGGGTGGGTTTTTTGTTTGTTTGTTTGTTTATTTATTTATTTATTCATTCATTCATTCATTCATTCATTCATTCATTCATTCATTTATTTATTTATTTATTATTTCTGTGCCGCCCAGTCCCGAAGGGACTGCCGCTCAGACACTATACTTTTCCGCCCCCCCCCCAAAAAATTAGAGGGAACACTGGACCAGTAGGCTTGTGTTTTGCCCTCTCCAGACCCCAAAGGCTTCCCAAAGGAGCCCCTCCCTTGTGAAACCAGGTTGCAACGCCTTGGTCTCTTCAGCCTTGAAAGACGGCGTTTAAGAGGTGACTTGATCGAAGTGTATAAAATCATGCATGGGATAGAAAAGGTGGATAGAGGAAAATTATTTTCTCTATCACACAATGCTAGGAAGAGGGGCCCCTCCCTAAAGCTCACAGGTAAGAAAGTGAGGACAAATTAAAGGAAATATTTCTTCACCCAGAGGGTCCTTGGTTGATGGAATTCACTTCCGGAAGAGGTCGTGACAGCTGTCAGCCTGGGTAGCTTCAAGGCAGGATTAGACAGATTCATGGATGCCAAGTGTATAGGTGGTTATTGGAATGGATGTCCATGTGCCGCCAAATCGCGCATGCACACTATGGTGCCCCTGCGTCTCCATGTGTCATTTCACTAGCCGCCCAGATGCAGTAGCAGAGGTGCACTGGACTCTGCTATCACTCAGTTCCACCTTAGCAGCCTACCTCTGGATGGATGGATAGATAGATAGATAGATAGATAGATAGATAGATAGATAGATAGATAGATAGATAGACGTGCACTTCATATCTCCTACTCTGTGCTGTGTGCAATTGTTCGGTGCAAAAAAACCCCTATTCCCTGCAGCAAAAAAAAGCACGTTCCTGGGGTCATGCACCCCCAGCATTGCTCCACCCCCCCCCAAGGGCGAGCTGCCCTTCCCCACTATCTCCCCCCAGAGATTTATACTGCTCCCACCCTCCTTGCCCTCTGCAGTCTGCATTGGTTACCGATCAGTTTCCAGTCACAATTCAAAGTGTTGGTCATGACCTATAAAGCCCTTCATGGCATCGGACTAGAATACCTTTGGGACCTTCTGCCGCACGAATCCCAGCGACCAGTTAGGTCCCACAGAGTTGGCCTTCTCCGGGTCCCGTCGACTAAACAATGTCGTCTGGTGGGACCCAGGGGGAGAGCCTTCTCTGTGGCGGCCCCGACCCTCTGGAACCAGCTCCCTCCGGAGATTAGGATTGCCCCCACCCTCCTTGCCTTTCGAAATCTTCTTAAAACCCACCTCTGCCGTCAGGCATGGGGGAATTGAGACATCTCCCCCGGGCCTATACAGTTTATGCATGGTATGTTTGTGTGAATGTATTATTTTAAATAAGGGTTTTTAGATATCTTAATTATTAGATTTGCCATTGTATATTTATTTATTTATCTATTTATCTATTTATCTATTTATCTATTTATCTATTTATCTATTTATCTATTTATCTATTTATCTATTTATCTATTTATCTATTTATCTATTTATCTATTTATCTATCTATCTATCTATTTATCTATTTATCTATTTATCTATTTACTTACTTACTTACTTATTTATTTATTTTGTCCAATACACAATGAGGGTTTTAGTGGGTATATATCCATATACAAATAGTAAAATACATGATGAAGGTTATAGAGGAGATACTCACAGTAAAATATATTTATGAAAGAATAGAAAAGAAGGTATAGTAATAGAACATGTCAATGAAAGAATAGAAGAAGAGATATAGGAATAGAAGAAAGGAATAGGAGATATAGGAGAGCAATAGGACAGGGGACGGAAGGCACTCTAGTGCACTTGTACTCGCCCCTTACTGACCTCTTAGGAATCTGGATAGGTCAACCGTAGATATTTATTATTTATTATTGCTGTGAGCCTCCCCGAGTCTGCGGAGAGGGGCGGCATACAAATCTAATAAATTGAATTGAATTGAATAGAGAAGCCTGTTGTAGGCCTCATCCAGAATGGCTAAGCCGATTCCCCCTCCAAGCAAGGGGCCCTACGGGCTGGGTGACCCCGTCTTCCGCTTCTCCGTGGGCCCTGAAAGAGGGGGGGTGGAGAGAGAAAGAAAGTGTGGCTTTTGGAGTGATGGCTCTTCTTTCTCACGACCGGGCGAAAGGATCGGCCATCCTTTCTAATTCCACGGACCTTGTAAACAAAGTTCCGGGCGAGAGACCATGCATGAAGGAAGTCGAATGAGAAACCTCTGATAGATACGATGCCGAGAGAGCCTGTCAGGTCCTCACTCGGGGGAACAAAATGACACTCTGGATACTGTCACTGAGAAACAATCATGAAAGAGCGCACCATTTCTTAACCCGGGCAGCATCGCTTCTACGCGGCCGGCGCACCCCATATTTTTCCCGTCAGAGATGTCAGCTTTAAACTATGACTATTGATCTTGACCCAACATTCAGAATTAAGTGCCCTGCGCAGGAAAGGTGGCAGGGGAATCACTTCTGAGCATCCCAAATCAAAAAAAACCCCAACAACACACACACACACAAATCACCACAACCCCCTCCCCCCCAAAAGGGTCAGCTCAAAGTCATTGTGCGTCTACTGGACTTCAGTCTTTTCTTTTTAGCTGACTTCTTCACGGAAGTTTGTAAAGCCCAACGAAGGGAATCAGTGAAGGGTTCCAAATTTTTTTTACTAGCACATTGTGGGTGTGGCTTATGTTGTGGGTGTGGCTTATGTTGTGGGTGTGGCTTATGTTGTGGGTGTGGCTTGCTGGCCATGTGATTGTTGTGGTTAGCTCTGGCCCAGCTCCTGCCCCAAGGGCTGTGGATGTGGGGGAGACATCACATGCTGCAGGCCTGTTTTGCCCCCGGTAGAATCTGCTGATGAAGGCTCCTTTGATCAAGAAAACATGAGTGACAGGGAGGAGGAGAGTGGGGCAGACAGCTCAGAAGGAGATCAATTATCTAGCTCCTCCTTGGTTTCAGAACAAGAGTTAATGATACAGCCACGCATGCGGAGAGCGATGCATAGGCAGCAACAACTGAGAGATTATTATCAAAGAAAATGAGGCCACCTGTGGTTGGGTGGGGCTGTGGTCATTAGTGAGGCTGCTATAAAGAGCAGCCTGTGGGTTTGGCCATTGTGGAGGATTATCTGATCATTGTGTTTTGTGACTGCTTTACTGACTTTGACCTTTTGTGTGCTGATTTTCCCCCGCTTTGAAACTAAACCAGGGCAAAGTGTGTTTCACTTTGTGAAAGAAGAAGGACTGTGAATTGCCTCACAGCTGCAAGCTAAGTATCTCAGAACTGATAAGGGACTTGTACAAATTACCAGTTTGTTTGGAGACAAGTGCTCTTTGCTATACTAGCTGCACATTCCTTTGTTGTATGCTACTTAGGGGTGGACTGATGGGGGTTCGCAGGGGTTCAGGAGAACCCCCAAATCCCATTCATGACTCGCCCCACCCACCCACCCCATCCTGCTCCCAGGGAAGGAGTGCCACTATTGCCGCTACCCAAAATTTTTACTGCTACACTGTGGGTGTGGCTTTTTTTGTGGGTGTGGCTTAATGGCCATGTGACTGGGCAGGAGCGATTGCTGACCATATGATCTGGTGGGAGTGGCTTGAACAATTATCATCGTTCAAGTCAACTGTTAAGTCCTCGACATACAACAAGCTCGCTGGGGTGACAATTTGCGTTGTGTTTCCCACACTCTCCTTCCGGGGTCGCCCCCCACCTCAGGCTGGGTAGCTAGGCAAACGGGTGCTGCCAGAAGCATAAATGCTGCCAGCGCCGCTTCCACCCACACCTTCTGCTAGAACCTCAGGCGGGAGGTGGTCGCATGAGGATGGAGTGGATTGGGGCAGGAGAGAAGGAAGCTCGTCCGAGGCCAGGAAGGAGGAAAGAGGAAAAAAGCAAGGAGCGCAGACGCAGCAGCAGCAGCAGGGGAAAAAAGGAGAGCCGAACTGAGACCAGTAATCCAGGAAGTGACAGCCGCCGATCAGCTGGAGCTGCACATGCGTTTTTATTTCCGCCGGTGGAACTTTGTTCCACCCCATCCTGCCTGCTGCCCAACCCTGCCGCTACCTGTGTGCTGTGCGCACAGCTTCATTTGTGTTGCGTGCATGTGTATGCTATGTGTGTGCCCCTAGAGTGTTTTTGCTTCTGTGCATTTGCAGGGGGCAAAAACGCGCTGAAATCTCATGAAGGGGACGCGTCCGCGCAAGAGATTCCGGCGTTTTTTTTTGCTTCCACGCATGCACCGAAGCAACAAAAAAAAAATCACCAAAATCGCGCGCGGAGGCGTGAAGGAAAAATTTATTTATTTATTTATTTATTTATTTATTATTTAGATTTGTATGCCGCCCCTCTCCGAAGACTCGGGGCGGCTCACAACAGAATAGAACAAATCATAAATAATCAGAAAACTTTAAAATTTATACAAGCTTTAAAAGAACCCCATAAACTAACAGACGCACACACAAACATACCATGCATAAATTACCAAAAAAAAGATGGCGGCGCCCATAGGATTGCCACCAGAGCGGTCGCGAGCAAATTGTGCAACCGACTACTGCCTGCCCCATCCCAAGCATCCTCACGCGGCCCATTTTAGATGCAGGTAAGTGCAACGCCCCCCCCTGCCCCGTGGTGAAGGAGGCCAACTAGCCTTTGGAATGGGGTGGATACAAATCCAATAAATAAATAAATGATAAACTAGGCCAGGGGTAGGCAAAGTTGGCTCTTCTATGACTTGTGGACTTCCACTCCCAGAATTCCTGAGCCCATCATGCTAGCCATTCAGGAATTCTGGGAGTTGAAGTCCACGTGTCTTAGAAGAGCCAACTTTGCTCACCCCTGAACTAGGCCACGCCCACCATGGCCACGCCCACCCACCACCTGGGCAGAGAACCCCTTGCTAAAAATTTTGAAGCCCACCCCTGATATAGGTTATGACCTATAAAGCCCTTCATGGCATTGGACCAGATTATGTCCGGGACCGCCTTCTGCTGCACGAATCCCAGCGACCAATTAGGTAGAGTGGGCCTTCTCCGGGTCCCGTCAACTAAACAATGCCGCTTGGTGGGACCCAGGGGAAGAGCCTTCTCTGTGGCGGCCCCGGCCCTCTGGAACCAACTCCCCCCAGAGATTAGAATTGCCCCCACCCTCCTTGCCTTTCGTAAGCTACTTAAAACCCACCTCTGCCGTCAGGCATGGGGGGACTGAGATACTCTTTCCCCCTAGGCCTTTACAATTTTATGCATGGTATGTCTGTATGTATGTTTAGTTTTTATATTAATGGGTTTTAAATCGTTTTTACTATTGGATTATTTTGTATACTGTTTTATTATCGCTGTTAGCTGCCCCGAGTCTCCGGAGTGGGGTGGCATACAAATCCAATAAATAATAATAATAATAATAATAATAATAATAATAATAATAACAACAACAATAATAGAATAGAATAGAATAGAATAGAATAGAATTTTTATTGGCCAAGTGTGATTGGACACACACTTGGTGCATATGCTTGTCTTGGTGCATATGCTCTCAACGTACATAAAATAAAATATACATTGTGCATATGCTCTCAGCGTACATGAAATAAAATATACATTTGTCAAGAATCATGTGGTACAACACTTAATGATTGTCATAGGGGTCAAATAAGCAATGAAGAAGCAATATTAATAAAAATCTTAGGATATACGCAACAAGTTACAGTCATACAGTCAACATGGGAGGAAATTGGTGATAGGAATGATGAGAAAAACTAGTAGAATAGAAGTGCAGATTTAGTAGAAAGTCTGACAGTGTTGAGGGAATTATTTGTTTAGTAGAGTGATGGCGTTCGGGAAAAAACTGTTCTTGTGTCTAGCTGTCTTGGTGTGCAGTGCTCTGTAGCGACGTTTTGAGGGTAGGAGTTGAAACAATTTGTGTCCAGGATACGAGGGGTCAGTAAATATTTTCCCCGCCCTCTTTTTGACTCGTGCAGTATACAGGTCCTCAATGGAAGGCAGGTTGGCAGCAATTGCTTTTTCTGCAGTTCTGATTCTCCTCTGAAGTCTGTGTAGGTCCTGTTGGGTTGCAGCACCAAACCAGACAGTTATAGAGGTGCAGATGACAGACTCAATGATTCCTCTGTAGAACTGTATCAGCAGCTCCTTGGGCAGTTTGAGCTTCCTGAGCTGGCGCAGAAAGAACATTCTTTGTTGTGCTTTTTTGATGATGTTTTTGATGTTAGGTGACCATTTTAGGTCTTGAGATATGATAGAACCTAGAAATTTGAAGGTCTCTACTGTTGATACTGTGTTGTCTAGTATTGTCAGAGGTGGAAGGGTGGAAGGGTTTCTCTTAAAGTCTACCACCATTATCTACTACCATTATTATTATTATTATTATTATTATTATTATTATTATTATTATTATTGTCACTTCACTGTCATCCTTTGGAGACGCTTTCTTATTGCAGAGGGAAAAATGTTTACTAGTGCTTGTAACTTCCTCCCTCTGATCTCAAAGGTCTGAGTGAGAATCACTTCCTTCTTGGGAGGGAAAAAACCTTCCGTCCCAAGCAGCAGAGTCCGTACCCAACACCGTGATGGGCCTGAAAAAGGTAGAACCAGAACTGGAAGGAGAAAGGCTCCATCCTCAACCGAGGAAAGATCCACTTTATAGTAGTTCTCTCTCTCTTTTTTTTCAGTTTTTCCTCCCCCGTCGATTTCCACACCGAGAAATTTCCTACTTTTGCTTTTACTAAGCGGTGGGCTACTCAGGAAACTGGAGGTTGGTGAGTTAACGGTTTGAACAAGCAGCCCAAAAGGGCACTTCGGTGGTGTCATTTGGCAGTTTCCAAAGCCACCCACCATCACCGTGGTAGCAACCTCAGCTGCCAAAATGATCTTCTTAGACCAGAGGTCTCCAACCTTGGCAACTTTAAGACTTGTGGACTTCAATTCCCAGAATTCCTCAGCCAACTCTGGGAGTTGAAGTCCACAAGTCTTTAAGTTGTCGAGGTTGGAGACCCCTGGTCTATGGTGATTCTCAGTCCTCCAGGTTATTATTATTATTATTATTATTATTATTATTATTATTATTATTATTATTAATTAGATTTGTATGCCGCCCCTCTCCGTAGACTCGGGGCGGCTCACAACACAATAAAACAATTCGTGACAAATCTAATAATTTACAATTTAAAATATTTAAAAAACCCCATTATTAAGCAGACATACATACAAACATACCATACATAAATTATATAGGCCCGGGGGAAATATCTCAGTTCCCCCATGCCTGACGACAAAGGTGGGTTTTAAGGAGTTTACGAAAGGCAAGGAGGGTAGGGGCAGTTCTAATCTCTGGGGGGAGCTGGTTCCAGAGAGTCGGGGCCGCCACAGAGAAGGCTCTTCCCCTGGGGCCCGCCAACTGACATTGTTTAGTCGACGGGACCCGGAGAAGGCCCACTCTGTGGGACCTAATCGGTCGCTGGGATTCATGCGGCAGAAGGCGGTCTCGGAGATATTCTGGTCCGATGCCATGAAGGGCTTTATAGGTCATAACCAACACTTTGAATTGTGACCGGAAATTGATCGGCAACCAATGCAGACTGCGGAGTGTTGGTGTAACATGGGCATACCTGGGGAAGCCCATGACTGCTCTCGCAGCTGCATTCTGCACGATCTGAAGTTTCCGAACACTTTTCAAAGGTAGCCCCATGTAGAGAGCGTTACAGTAGTCGAACCTCGAGGTGATGAGGGCATGAGTGACTGTGAGCAGTGAGTCCCGGTCCAAATAGGGCCGCAACTGGTGCACCAGGCGAACCTGGGCAAATGCCCCCCTCGCCACAGCTGAAAGATGTTTCTCTAATGTGAGCTGTGGATCGAGGAGGACGCCCAAGTTGCGGACCCTCTCCGAGGGGGTCAATAATTCCCCCCCCAGGTTGATGGACGGACAGATAGAACTGTCCTTGGGAGGCAAAACCCTCAGCCACTCCGTCTTATCAGGGTTGAGTTTGAGTCTGAGAATTCCTCAGCCAACTCTGGGAGTTGAAGTCCACAAGTCTTAAAGTTGCCAAGGTTGGAGACCGCTGGTCTATGGTGATTCTCAGTCCTCCAGGTTCAAGGTTGTCCCAAAGGAGCTTCAATTCTGGGAGTTGAAGCCCACAAGTTTGCCAGCTGGGACTATATGAGGGTCGCCCATAAAGTAATGCACCACATTTTTTTTCTCAGCCTACATTAATAGTATACATGTGAAACTTTAGATATACATTATTTGATTTGTCAGGAGTGCGTGTGCAAATTTTGCACTTCTTCAGACAGATAGCGTAGCTGCAGCAGTGCTTTGAAATGGCGTCTGTAAGTGACATACATTACAAGCAGTGTATCGGCATTGAATTTCTCACCGCGGAGAAAGAAACTGTTGGGAACATTCACAAACGTTTGTGTACAGTTTATGGAGAATCTGCACTCGACAGAAGTACGGTTAGTCGCTGGCACAAGGGGTGAGGCCATTAGAAGATGGTTTGACAGAGCTCCAAGGCTTCGTGAGCTGAACAAGGAGTGGTACCGACAGGGCATACACGCCCTTGTGTCTCGCTGGAGAAAGGCCATAGAACGGGATGGAGATTACGTGAAAAAATAGGGAGTGTAGAAGAAACGTCATTCTTTCTTGTGTGTAAGTTTCATTGTGTTCAATAAATAATAGTAGATTACTGCAACACTCTCTACATGGGGCTACCTCTGAAAAGTGTTCGGAAACTTCAGATCATGCAGAACGCAGCCGCGAGAGCCATCGTGGGGCTTCCAAGATTCGCCCACGTTTCTTCAACACTCTGTGGCTTGCATTGGCTGCCGATCAGTTTCCGGTCACAATTCAAAGTGTTGGTCATGACCTTTAAAGCCCTACATAGCAATGGACCAGATTACCTCAGGAACCGCCTGCTACTGCACGAATCCCAGCGACCGATAAGGTCCCACAGAGTTGGCCTTCTCCGGGTCCCGTCGACTAAACAATGTCGTTTGGCGGGCCCCAGGGAAAGAGCCTTCTGTGTGGCAGCCCCGGCCCTCTGGAACCAACTCCCCCCAGAGATTAGAACTGCCCCCACCCTCCCTGTCTTTCGTAAACTACTCAAGACTCATTTATACCGCCAGGCATGGGGGAATTGAGATATCCCTTCCCCTTAGGCCATTACAAGTTATGCATGGTATGTTTGTTTGTATGTCTGGTTTTATAATAGGGGTTTTTAGTTGTTTTTTATTATTGGATTGTACATGTTGTGTTTATTATTGTTGTTAGCCGCTCCGAGTCTGCGGAGAGGGGCGGCATACAAATCCAATTAATAATAATAATAATAATAATAATAATAATAATAATAATAATAATAATAATAATAATTATTATTATTATTATTATTATTATTATTTGAAGAAAAAAAAATTACTTTCTGGGCCACCCTCGTACTTCCACTCTGAGAACTTCGTTTCATGTGTTGTGTTTGAAAGATCAAGCGACTCTTTATTTTTTTATGGGGTTCACTTTGACAAATAGTCATGAAAATTCATTTTTCAGGTATAGGTGAAGATTAATTGACTGCTCAGTGATGCGCTGAGTGGTGGTTTTTTCGAGACACTTGTAGCTTTTCTTACATTCCAGGATTTGAGTATTGGCTTCTGGACTCCTAGAAAGTCCCTGATGAGCTACTGTAAGTGGAACTTGTTGCTGTTGCTGTTGTGAGCCGCCCCGAGTCTGCGGAGAGGGGCGGCATACAAATTTAACAAATAAAGAAATAAAGAAATAAAGAAATAAAGAAATAAAGAAATAAAGAAATAAAGAAATAAAGAAATAAAGAAAGAAAGAAAGAAAGAAAGAAAGAAATAAATAAAGAAAGAAAGAAATAACGAAATAAACAAACAAACAAACAAACAAACAAACAAATAAACAAATAAACAAATAAACAAACAAACAAACAAACAAATAAACAAATAAACAAATAAACAAATAAACAAATAAACAAATAAACAAATAAACAAATAAACAAATAAACAAATAAACAAACAAACAAACAAACAAACAAACAAATAAACAAACAAACAAATAAACAAATTTGCAATAATTCAGTTCATCTGGAAAATTCCCGATGGAATTCGAGCAACCCCCTCCATTTCTTCCAGGGATCATGGAGGGCAACCCAACCTGGTGGGACACCCCCTCCTAAGTCTAGATGGAGAGAAAAACCACCCATGGCTACAAAGGGGCTTTCCACCACTCACCTCAGCAGCCTTCTGCTGTGCACACTTTCCCTCTCGCTACTCACTCGAGAAGCTGGGTTTGTTCCACAGCGGAAACAGGCTACGCATTGTGGCTGGAGCTCTTTTTCATTTATTCTATATCACATGGGGAAGATCATAGAAGTCCCCAGGGACCCCTGTGACCAATTTTCAGTCCAATGTCCGAATAGGAGCAGAGACAGGATATTCTAGAACCAAATGTGTGCAGGGGTGGGGGACGACACACACGCAGAGGGGGTAGTAAGTTTAAGCACTATTTATTGAATACTTAATAGATTTTTTTTAATTGTCCTTCCTTCTCTAGTACCTTAGTATGATCTTTAATTACTTTTAAAATAGGAGATGATTAAATAAATGCTTTAATTGTTTCAATCATTACTTAGAACTGAACTTTTTATAGCGATTAAAGAAAATTGAGCTACTAGCCTAATCCGTTATCATACTGCACCTTGTGGGTTCAGTACTGT
Source organism: Erythrolamprus reginae (assembly GCF_031021105.1). Taxonomy (NCBI): domain Eukaryota; kingdom Metazoa; phylum Chordata; class Lepidosauria; order Squamata; family Dipsadidae; genus Erythrolamprus; species Erythrolamprus reginae. The sequence goes on from NC_091954.1 coordinate 8,550,183, forward strand.
TTGCACTGTTTAAAAGTGGAGAAAAATAAAAAGCCTTTACACCACCACATCAAAAATACTTTTGGGATAACCATGACCTGGATGACTGAGAATCTCCATAGATACTCAGGAGCTATAGGGCTCCTTGTTTGGTTAGTTGTTTTAGTATTGGATTGTTACATGCTGTTTTTATCACTGTTATTAGCCGCCCTGAGTCTGCGGAGAGGGGCGTCATAAAAATCCAATAAATAAAATAAATAAAATAAATAAATAATCTTGGAAGCCCCACGATGGCTCTCGCGGCTGCATTCTGCACGATCTGAAGTTTCCGAACACTTTTCAGAGGTAGCCCCATGTAGAGAGCGTTGCAGTAATCTACTATTATTTATTGAACACAATGAAACTTACACACAAGAAAGAATGACATTTCTTCTACACTCCTTATTTTTTCACATAATCTCCGTCCCGTTCTATGGCCTTCCTCCAGCAAGACACAAGGGTGTGTATGCCCTGTCGGTATCACTCCTTGTTCTGGTCACAAAGCATTGGAGCTCTGTCAAACCATCTTCTAATGGCCTCACCCCTTGTGCCAGCGACTAACCGTACTTCTGTCAACTGCAGATTCTCCATAAACTGTACACAAACGTTTGTGAATGTCCCCAACAGTTTCTTTCTCCGCGTTGAGAAATTCAATGATGATACACTGCTTGTAATGTACGTCACTTACAGACGCCATTTCAAAGCACTGCTGCAGCAACGCTATCTGTATGAAGAACTGCAAAATTTACACACGCACTCCTGACAAATCAAATAATGTATATCTAAAGTTTCAAATTTATACTATTAATGTAGGCTGAGAAAAAAAATGTGGTGCATTACTTTCTGGATGACTCTCATATAGTCCCAGCTGGCAAACATGTGGCTGGGGAATTCTGGGAGTTGAAGTCCAGATATCTTCAAGTTGCCAAGATTGGGAAACGCTGCTCCAGACTATACAGATTGAGTTCATTAAGTCTTTCCTGATACATTTTATGCTTAAGACCTTCCACCATTCTTGTAGCCCGTCTTTGGACCCGTTACAATTTTGTCAATATCTTTTTGTAGGTGAGGTCTCCAGAACTGAACACAGTATTCCAAATGGGGTCTCACCAGCGCTCTATATAAGGGGATCACAATCTCCCTCTTCCTGCTTGTTATACCTCTAGCTATGCAGCCAAGCATCCTACTTGCTTTTCCTACTGCCCGACCACACTGCTCACCCATTTTGAGACTGTCAGAAATCACTACCCCTAAATCCTTCTCTTCTGAAGTTTTTGCTAACACAGAATTAATATGTATATTAATATGTATACTGTATAGTGAAAATTTCAAATTCAGGCAGACTATATCATGGGCTCACTACCACTAAGTTGCCATTAACAAATGTCAACAACATTGGTTGACAATTTTAGTTCCTTATGTAAGTTCACACCAAAATTCTAGAAATGTTATTAGAGCAGATAAACTGAGTTAGAGGTTTAAGGTCGCCCAAAAAAATCCCCACCGGGTTTCTGCAGCGTTTGGTCCAGCAGAGAAGTTACTGTATCAAGGTCCGGGAGGGGTGTTTTCCCTACGCCCCCGCCCCAGACGGACAGCTGTCCAGGAAGACTCAGCCTAGCCAAGAGGCGACCTATGGGTGGGTGGATGGGTGGGTCGGGGAAACGGGCTTGGTTTTCGAAGGATTTCCAGCCCGGAGCCCAAAATATCTCAAACCCGGAGGAGAGGGATCGGTTCCTCCTGCCAAATTCCCCCCTTTTTTTTCGGCTGCTACCGAATTGCTGCCGCATTTCTCCATCCACCAGACAGAAAGCGGTGCCCAACCGCAGCCTAACAACTGGTTGGAAAAGAGAGGAGGTGGGAGGCTGGATTGAAGGGGGGGGGGGCGCCTTGGTCGCCAAAGGCACCAGATGCTCCCGTGCCCCATCCACTCCCGTGCGCACCGTGGCTCCGGCATCCTCTGCCTCCCCCGACTTGCGCCCATTCCCAGGGATAACGGGGATGGGAGGGGTGGGTGGGTGGCACCAAGGCTACACCAAAGCAATTGAGAGTTCTGCGATCGGGGATCTCCAGGATGTAGTTGCTTTAAATAGGATAAGCATTTGTACACGTGGTAGTATTTTTCTAGCGCTCCTCTACTAGCAACAGTATAACCTAGGCAGCCAGACTTGAAATCCTAGGCTTAGAAAGCTTGGAGCTTCGTCGCCTTAAACACGACCTAAAGCTAGCCCATAAAATAATCTGCTACAATATCCTTCCTGTCAATGACTACTTCAGCTTCAACCACAACAACACAGGAGCATTATTATTATTTATTAGATTTGTATGCCACCCCTCTCCGCAGACTCGGGGCGGCTCACAATAATAACACAATATATAACAAATCTAATAATTAATAATAATTATATAATAAATAATAATTAATGGAGGACAGAAGGAAAAGGGGGGACATGATCGAAACATTTAAATATATTAAAGGGTTAAATAAGGTCCAGGAGGGAAGTGTTTTTAATAGGAAAGTGAACACAAGAACAAGGGGACACAATCTGAAGTTAGTTGGGGGAAAGATCAAAAGCAACATGAGAAAATATTATTTTACTGAAAGAGTAGTAGATCCTTGGAACAAACTTCCAGCAGAGGTGGTAGATAAATCCACAGTAACTGAATTTAAACATGCCTGGGATAAACATATATCCATCCTAAGATAAAATACAGAAAATAGTATAAGGGCAGACTAGATGGACCATGAGGTCTTTTTCTGCCGTCAGACTTCTATGTTTCTAAAAGTCCCTTTCAAAACAAACAAACAAACACACAAACAAACAAACAAACAAAGTATTGGAAGACCTGAGATGTCTCCCCTGGTCCTTCTCTTCCGTAGACTAGCCATGCCAAGTACTTGCAACCATTCTTCATATGTTTTTGTCTCCAGTCCCCTAATCATCCTGGTTGCTCTTCTCTGCACTTTTTCTAGAGTCTCAACATCTTTTTTATAGTGTGGTGACCAAAGCTGGACGCACTGTTCTAGGTGTGGTCTTACTAAGGATTTATAGAGTGGTATTAGTACCTCCCTTGATTGTATTCTTCTGTTAATGCAATTTGGGATTACACTGTTTTTTGGGGGTGCCACTGCATACTGCTGGCTTATATTTAGCTGGTTGTCCACTAACAGTCCAAGGTCCCTCTCACAGTTGCTGCTATTAAGGCTGGTTTCACCCAGGCTATATGTGTAGTTTGGGTTTTTCTTGCCTAAATGTAAAACCTTGTTTTTCTCTACATTGAATTTCATTTTGTTAGAAAGGGCGCAGTGTTCAAGTCTGTTGAGATATCTCTGGGTTTTGAGCCTATTTTCCAGGGTGTTAGCTATTCCTGCCAAGTTTAGTGTCATCTGCAAATTTGACAAGTTCCTCTTCTATTCGCTCACTGAAATAATTTATGAAGATGTTGAAGAATATTGGGCCCCTATTGTTATAATTATATCAATTTTTTTTATCTTGTTGTATGAAGACACTCATGCCCTCATCACCTCGAGGTTCAACTACTGTAACGCTCTCTACATGGGGCTACCTTTGAAAAGTGTTCGGAAACTTCAGATCGTGCAGAATGCAGCTGCGAGAGCAGTCATGGGCTTCCCCAGGTATGCCCATGTTACACCAACACTCCGCAGTCTGCATTGGTTGCCGATCAGTTTCCGATCACAATTTAAAGTGTTGGTTATGACCTATAAAGCCCTTCATGGCATCGGACCAGAATATCTCCGAGACTGCCTTCTGCTGCACGAATCCCAGCGACTGATTAGGTCCCACAGAGTCGGCCTTCTCCGGGTCCCGTCAACTAAACAATGTCGGTTGGCGGGCCCCAGGGGAAGAGCCTTCTCTGTGGCGGCCCCGACTCTCTGGAACTAACTCCCCCCAGAGATTAGAACTGCCCCTACCCTCCTTGCCTTTCGCAAACTCCTTAAAACCCACCTTTGTCGTCAGGCATGGGGGAACTGAGATATCTCCCCCGGGCCTATATAATTTATGTATGGTATGTTTGTAGGTATGTCTGCTTAAAAATGGGGTTTTTTAACTATTTTAAATTTTAAATAGTAAATTATTAGATTTGTCAGGAACTGTTTTTATTGTGTTGTGAGCCGCCCCGAGTCTACGGAGAGGGGTGGCATACAAATCTAATAATAAATAAATAAATAATAAATAAATAAATAAATAAATAAATAAGAGAAGTAAATTTGGAACTTTCCTCGTAAAGGGCAGATATATTAAAATGAGGGTTTTAAAAACATGATTGAGATAAGTAAGAATATAAAAAACGGACTGAAGCACCATGGCATAGTTTTAGTAGAAAAAAAGCAAATAGCCAAAGGAAATTCTTGATAGCTTATAGCAGCGGTCCCCAAACTACGGCCCGTGGGCCACACGCGGCCCGCTGAGGCCATTTATTCGGCCCGCGGGTGAGTGACACAACACAGTTTGGTCACTCACCCTTTTACTTAGACTCAGGGCAGCTTGCAACATGTTAGCAATAGCACTTTTTAACAGAGCCAGTCTATTGCCCCCTACAATCCGGGTCCTCATTTTACCCACCTCGGAAGGATGGAAGGCTGAGTCAACCTTGAGCCGGTGATGAGATTTGAACTGCTGACCTGCCGATCAAGCAGCCAGCTTTAGTGGCCTGCAGTACTGCGCTCTACCCACTGTGCCACCTCGTCTCCACGTGGCATCTATGGCATGCGTGCCATTGGTTCATCATTAAGAACATAAAAACATAAGAGCCCTGCTAAATCGGGCCAAAGCCCATCGAGTCCAGCATTCTGCGTCACACAGTGGCCCACCAATTGTCCATGGGGATCTTGAGCAGAAAGAGAAGGCAAGACCCTCCCTTTCCCATGCCATGACCCCCAAAAATGGTACTCAAGGGAATACTGCCTGCCCCAGCCAACATGGAAGCGGCTGGTCTAGTTTATTGGCTGCTCCCCCCCATTTGATTAGAATAGGATAGAATCCAAACTTTTTACACAGGGGGCTAGTTCACTGTCCCTCGGACTGTTGGAGGGCCGGAATATTAAAAAAATATATGAACAAATCCCTATGCACACTGCACATACCTTGTTTTAAACTAAAAAACTAAGTGGGAACGTACTATTTAGAGGGGGGAGAAGGTCTGAAATTCATATATGTTTATGTTTTGTTTTTAATTTTCTTTCGTTGACATCTGATTGGCTATACTGTACAAGGTTTTCTTGGCTTATGAAAAATGTATAAAGAAAGAAGGAAGCACTTTGGCATAATGGTTAATAAGTTACAAATATAATTGGTATTGCACTTTTTGAAGGAACATTAAGGAGGGAATTTAATTAAAAGAAAATGAATGTAACTGGATGACAAAATTAGGGGGAAAAACTTTTGCAACTTTTTTGATGATGGATATTAGTTACTAACAAAACACTGCATTTTATTCATGGAAAATTAGATGGTATACTGTGTTGTTTGAATGTATGTTGAGAGAAAAATTTAAAAAAATTACCACCCCCAAAAAACAGTCCTTCCTTCCTCTGTCCCTCCATTCATTTCCTTCCTTCCTTCCTTCCTTCCTTCCTTCCTTCCTTCCTTCCTTCCTTCCTTCCTTCCTTCCTTCCTTCCTTCCTTCCTTCCTTCCTTGTTCCCTCCATTTCGCCTTCCTTCCTTCCCTCCTTCATTCCTCTCCTCCTTCCCTCCCTCTCTTTCCCTTTTCTTTCTTTCTCTCTCTCTTTTAACTGTGCTCTTGTCACTCACCGGCGGGCCGGATAAATGGCCTCAGTGGGCCGCATGTGGCCCGCGGGCCGTAGTTTGGGGACCGCTGGAGTAGAGAGTAGAGTAGGGAACAGAGAATAGAGAGGAGAGGAGAGAATAGAGAGGAGAGAATAGAGAGGAGAATAGAATAGGGTAGGGTAGAGTAGAGAAGAATGGAATGGAATGGAATAGACTAGACTAGACTAGACTAGACTAGACTAGAATAGAATAGAATAGAATAGAATAGAATAGAATTTTATTGGCCAAGTGTGATTGGACCTACAAGGAATTTGTCTTGTTGCCCATGTTCTCAGTGTACATAAAGGAAAAGATAAGTTTGTCAAGATTCCCTACACCTGCCCAATGCAGATGTTATCAAGGGGGCAGGGGAAGTCTTTGCTCCAACTTTTGGAGGAAGACACAACTGGCTGGTTTTGTGGACATCTACACAGTGTCTGTTTGCCAAACACTGTTAAGCACAATTTGATGGCAGCCCTTTGAGACATCTAGGTGTCTGAAGAGTGAGCCATGTTTTTAAACAGGCCACAATAACTTTCTACAGCTGTTAATAGTTCCCAGAAGAATGGCGGTATTATGTTCGTTTTGCGCTCTTCAAATGTGCATGACTTACATTGCACAGGAGTCAGAACGAGAGAATGTCAGAACATTTTCTTTGTTTCTGAAAGATGGCCAGGAAACCCTTCAATAACTCACTAAATTCCTCGCCATCCATTTGCGCTGCTTTGTGCTGCTCTTAATTGCTCATAGTCCCTATGAAAGTTGCCTTTGTATGTGTGAACATACAATCTGCCCTGTTTGGCTTCTTTATTTATTCTGCATTCTTTATTGTGATGTGTCTCCCCTCCCCATTCTGTTGTTGAGCTCCTCACAAAGCTGAAATAACGCTGTGTGTTTTAAAAAATGTGAACAATTTGAAAAAGTTATAAAAATGTATAAGCTGGCCGCAGACTGGAGAAATTTCTGCATATTTTAATATAAATGGTAATGCAAATATTTGTTCTTTCCATTCAGAGATACTTTTGTTCTCCAAAAGCACAGAGGTTTAATTATGCTTGTGCTCAAGAAGAACAAAATCTTTCTTCTTAAGGAACCGGAATGATTATCGTTCAAAAAGGATGCTCATATTCTCAGCTCAGGGAAGTAGGCAGTGGGGTACCCCAAAGTTCCATCTTAGGTGCAATATTCGTTTTGGGTGGCATTAAATTTTTTTTTGAATAAATAATAAAATAAAATAAAATAAAATAAAATAAAATAAAATAAAATAAAATAAAATAAAATAAAATAAAATAAAATAAAATAAAATAAAATAAAATAAAATAAAATAAAATAAAATAAAATAAAATAAAATAAAATAAAATAAATAAAATAAAATAAAATAAATAAAATAAAATAAAATAAAATAAATAAAATAAAATAAAATAAAATAAATAATAAAATAAATAAAATAAAATAAATAAAATAAATAAAATAAATAGATAAAATAAAATAAATAGATAAAATAAAATAAATAAAATAAATAAAATAAATAAAATAAATAAAATAAATAAAATAAATAAAATAAATAAAATAAATAATAAAATAAATAAAATAAATAAAATAAATAAAATAAATAAAATAAATAAAATAAATAAAATAAATAAAATAAATAAAATAAATAAAATAAATAAAATAAATAAAATAAATAAAATAAATAAAATAAAATAAAATAAAATAAAATAAAATAAAATAAAATAAAATAAAATAAAATAAAATAAAATAAATAAAATAAAATAAAATAAAATAAAATAAAATAAAATAAAATAAATAAATAAAAAAATAAAAAAAATAAAAAAAATAAAATAAAATAAATAAAATGTTGAAGGGCATGTGAGGCATTGCCAAATGTCATTTGTGCACTGGCCAGCTGATTTTCGGCCTTGGGGGAAGTCTGTTTCACCCTCCAAAGGCTTCAAGGAAGCTTCCCTGAAATCTCTGCAGTGTGAAAAACAGCACAATGGGCCTACCGGAAGTCCCCTTTTCTGAACTTCCGGTTGGGCCTCAGTGAAGACATTGAAAACGATCATTCCGTTTGTTCCTACAGTTCCATTGGCTGCAACCAAATCTCCCATAGACTTTCCCAGAAAACCGTAGCTGCATCTTGAAACCCTGTAGACACGCTTGTGTTTTGAAGCGATCGAGAAAAAATGCCTTGTGTTGGTTTTAGACATAGACATAGACATAGAAGATTGACTGCAGAAAAAGACCTCCCGGTCCATCTAGTCTGCCCTTATACTATTTCCTCTATTTTATCTTAGGATGGATCTATGTTTCTCCCAGGCATGTTTCAGTTCAGTCACTGTGGATTGACCAACCACGTCTGCTGGAAGTTTGTTCCAAGCATCTACTCCTCTTTCAGTAGAATAATATTTTCTCATGTTGCTTTTGATTTTTCCCCCAACTAACTGTCCCCTTGTTTTTGCGTTCACTTTCCTATTAAAACCACTTCCCTCCTGAACCTTATTTAACCCTTTAACCTATTGAAATGCTTCGATAATGTCCCCCCTTTTCCTTCTGTCCTCCAGACTAGACAGATGGAGTTCATGAAACATAGAAACTGACAAGGGATGGAAAGAAATAAAGAAAAGAGGACCAGGGCCTGGGGTTCAGGTGGGTACGTTAGGTGGTCACCAGGCTTGATAGGTGTAGCATTTAAATGGAGGAATGGTGGAAAAAAAATGTGGCTGCTAGAATATGGTGTAGGGAATTAACCATGACTAATTGTTGATATTTTGGGCACTGAAAACTAACATATCCCCGTGCTTAAAAGTGAAGAAATACTATTAATTTGTAACACAAGTTTTTAAACGCATGCCCTGCAGACAGGAAAAAAAAAAATCCCTTCTTTCGCTTCCCTTTTCTAAATGTTATATAGAAACACAGAAGCATAGAAGATTGACGGCAGAAAAAGACCTCATGGTCCATCTAGTCTGCCCTTACACTATTTTATTTATTTATTTATTCATTTGTCCAATACACAAATACATAGGAAGAAAAATACACATGTAGTAATATATATAAGGGTAAAAGTGAACTTAGAGGAGAGGATATATGAAAGAAAGAAAATATATATGGTAAGTGAGAGAAAGGAAAGACAATTGGACAGGGGACGAAAGGCACACTAGCGCACTTATGTACGCCCCTTACTGGCCTCTTAGGAACCTGGAGAGGTCAATCGTGGAGAGTCTAAGGGAGAAATGTTGGGGGTTAGGGGTTGACACAGTTGAGTCCGGTAATGAGTTCCACGCTTCGATAACTCGATTGTTGAAATCATATTTTTTACAGTCATGTTTGGAGCGGTTCGTATTGAGTTTGAATCTGTTGCATACTCTTGTGTTGTTGCGGTTGAAGTGGAAGTAGTCATTGACCGGTAGGACGTTGCAGCATATGATCTTGTGGGCAATACTCAAATCGTGTTTTAGGCGCCGTAGTTCTAGGCTTTCTAGGCCCAGGATTGTTAGTCTATTTTCGTAGGATATTCTGTTTGGAGTGGAGGAGTAAAGGGCTCTTCTGATGAAATATCTTTGGACATTTCCTATATTTTATCCTAGGATGGATGTTTATCCCAGTCATGTTTAAATTCAGTTACTGTGGATTTACCAACCACATCTGCTGGAGTTTGTTCCAAGCATCTATGACTCTTTCAGTAAAATAATATTCTCTCATGTTGCTTCCAATCTTTTCCCCAACTAACCTCAGATTGTGCCCCCTTGTTCTTGTATTCACTTTCTAATTAAAAACACTTCCCTCCTAAACCTTATTTAACCTTTTAACATATTTAAATGTTTCGAACATGTCCCCTCTTTCCCTTCTGTCCTCCAGACTAGACAGATTGAGTTCATGAAGTCTTTCCTGATAAGTAGTAACATAGAAACATAGAAGATTGACGGCAGAAAAAGACCTCATGATCCATCTAGTGTGCCCTTATATTATTTCCTGTATTTTATCTTAGGATGGGTCTATGTTTATTCCAGGCATGTTTAAATTCAGTTACTGTGGATTTACCAACCACATCTCCTGGAAGTTTGTTCCAAGCTTCTACAGCTCTTTCAGTAAAATAATATTTTCTCACATTGCTTCCGATCTTTCCCTCAACTAACTTATTTGTTTGTTTGTTTGTTTATTTGTTTATTTGTTTGTTTGTTTGTTTGTTTGTATGCCGCCCCTCTCTGAAGACTCAGGGCGGCTAACAACAATATAAAAAGACAGCGTAAACAAATCTAATATTAAAAACCATCTAAAAAACCCCAATTTAAAGAACCACTCATACATACAAGCGTACCATGTATAAATTTTATAAGCCTAGGGGGAAGGAACATGTCAATTCCCCCATGCCTGACGACAGAGGTGGGTTTTAAGGAGCTTGCGAAAGGCAAGGAGGGTGGGGGCAACTCTGATATCTGGGGGGAGCTGGTTCCAGGGGGTCGGGGCCGCCACAGAGAAGGCTCTTCTCCTGGGTCCCGCCAAATGACATTGCTTAGTCGACGGGACCCGGAGAAGGCCAACTCTGTGGGACCTAACCTCGGATTGTGCCCCCCTTGTTTTTGGATTCACTTTCCTATTAAAAACACTTCCCTCCTGAACTATAAGCAACCAGTGCAGTTTTGTAAGAAAAACCACAGAGGTTATGATCTGGGATAAATAAACTCATTAGCCCTGGAAAATAATGCCGGATTAAAAGGGGGCGGAGGCGTGAGGCCAAAATCTTCCCCCCCAAGTGACCAACGAAGCACTTTTATGCTCTCTGTAAATTGGGCTACCTCTGGAGGCTGGCCCGACCTCCATTCCTCCTCCGGGCTCTGAGTCATAAGCCCCAAGAGCTGGCAGGAAAGCAGCCATATTTACTCCCTGAGTCATGACTTGAAACCCCTGCCCCTCGGAAAGCCCCCTGGGCCCTGCCCTTGTCTGCAGCATTGGCCGAGGTTGGTTTGCAGCCCAGAGTGTTGGGATTGTGGCTGGCCGCATAAATTGAATAAATGTAAATATTATATATATTTTTTTAAAAAAATTATTATAATACAAAGATTAAAAAAAGCAGGCATATGGTGTTGTATCATTCCACAATATATACAAAGCTGCCCCTAATTCCCCCTCCCTCCCTGTTGAAGAACTGTTAGCCACACAGTTCTTTTTATATATATATAAAAGAGCTGAAAGGATTGGATACTGTAGCCTAGAGGTTAATTCTCTGCCTTACAAGGCAATGGTTGCAGTTTTAAGCTTCGTGCTGCTGTAAATATTCCATATTTACAGCAGCACGAAGCTTAAAACTTCAGCCTGATGATGGTGAATGTGATTTCACCGAAACGTCGCATAGACACTCAAAATAATATATATATATATATATATATATATATATATATATATATATATATATATATGTAGATTGTTCTGAGTTCGGGTTTTGCCCTGTGTAATATTTTGCATGTTTATGCGACGTTTCGGTGAAATATATATATATATATATATATATATATATGTGTGTGTGTGTGTGTGTGTGTGTGTGTGTGTCACATGTTTAAGCTGAATTTGAAAATTAAGGGAGACTAGGATAGATCTATTTCGGCCTTATTTTGGCCTCATCAGCTAGCCATACCCACTGGGATTTGAACCTGCAACCTTTGCCTTGTAAGGCAGAGAATTATCCTCTAGGCTACAGTATCCAATCCCTTCAGCTCTGTACCAGGGAAGGGTTACATTTTGTGTCGAATCACCCTGGTATATTGAAGGAACATCTATATATATATATATGTAGATTGTTCTGAGTTCGGGTTTTGCCCCGTGCAATATTTTGAGTGTCTATGTCTATATCTCAATATACAGTTTTTATGGCATCAGCGGTTATTAAACATTTATTCTATCATTCAATTAATCTAAAGTCAGATTGATTTGATCTTAATTTTGTGTCTCAGATTGATTTTAGGAACATCTAGGTTATTTACTACCATTATTTTTTTCTTGTCTCGACCCAGTCATAAAATCTCTTCCAAATTTCATAGTATTTTGATTCTTCTTTATTTTTAAGTTTTTGGGTTAATCTGTCCATTTCTGCACAGTCATATATTTTTTTTATCATTTCTCTTTCTGATGGTGTTTCTTCTTTTTTCCAATTTTGCGCTATCGTAATTCTAATTGCAGTAATCATATGTTGTATTAAATAATAGTAGTCTTTTTAAAGTTTTTGATTTATTATGCCTAGAAGAAAGGTCTCTGGTTTTAATATCAGCATGGGCTGAGGTTGGTTTGCAGCCCAGAGTGTTGGGATTGCGGCTGGCCGCATAAATTGAATAAATGTAAATATTATATTATGATATAATATAATATTGCCTTCCGTCCCCTGTCCTAATGTTTCTCTTTTACTAGTATCATGTATATAAATATTATTATATGTCTGCATACTTGACGAAACGAATAAAAATAATAAATGAAATAAAAATAATGCTATAGTCTACAGAGAGGGGCGGCATACAAATCTAATAAATAATAATAATAATAATGTAGTACAGAAATTTTGGAAAGCAGTGCAAGACGAAATGAACAGGATGTTAAATATTAATTGGACAATTACAAAAGAAATGGCAGTACTGGTAAAAAAAAGGGAGACTTAAGAGAATTTAAAGAAATAAAAGTAGCAGCATTGGAAAGCGCTCAAGCTGTGGGTTTTGCCTCCCAAGGACAATTCTATCTGTCGGTCCATTACCCTGGGGGGTGGGAATTATTGACCCCCTCAGAGAGGGTCCGCAACTTGGGCGTCGTCCTCGATCCACAGCTCACATTAGAGAACCACCTATCAGCTGTGGCGAGGGGGACGTTCGCCCAGGTTCGCCTGGTGCGCCACTTGCGGCCCTATTTGGACCGGGAGTCACTGCTCACAGTCACTCATGCCCTCATCACCTCGAGGCTCGACTACTGTAACGCTCTCTACATGGGGCTACCTTTGAAAAGTATTCGGAAACTTCAGATCGTGCAGAATGCAGCTGCGAGAGCAATTATGGGCCTCTCTAAGTATGCCCATATTACTCCAAAACTCCGCAGTCTGCATTGGTTGCTGATCAGTTTCCGGTCCCAATTCAAAGTGTTGGTTATGACCTATAAAGCCCTTCATGGTACCGGACCAGAATATCTTCGGGACCGCCTTCTGCCGCACGAATCCCAGCGACTGGTTAGGTCCCACGGAGTCGGCCTTCTTCGGGTCCTGTCGACTAAACAATGTCGTCTGGCGGGACCCAGGGGAAGAGCCTTCTGTGTGGTGGCTCCGACCCTCTGGAGCCAGCTCCCCCCTGAGATTAGGATTGCCCCCACCCTTCTTGCCTTTCGTAAACTTCTTAAAACCCACCTCTGCCGTCAGGCATGGGGGAACTAAAACATCTCCCCCTTGCCCATGTTGTTTGCTGTCTGATTGATTGTGTGCTTGTTTTTTATATATATTGGGATTGTTTTATGAATTTCTTAACTTAAAATTGTAATTGGATTGGTGGGCATCGGATTTGTCACTATGTACTGTTTTTTACTATTGTTGTGAGCCGCCCCGAGTCTGTGGAGAGGGGCGGCATATAAATCCAATAAATCTAAATCTAATCTAATCTAATAATTGTGTTGGGTTGGAAAGAAGCAGCAAAATGGACGATACAGAATTGGTATCGGTACATGGTGGACCACACTTGCTTTGAAATTATGGAGGTAAGGATGAATACATATACAGTAATGAAAATAAATTGAAAAAACTGATGGAACGATGGGATATGGTGAGAGGTTATATGACAAGTAGAATTTGTGATCTAGTCATAAAGAATAAATTAGAATCACTCTTTGATATGTAAATAGAACGCAGATTCCAGCTTAGAAGAATATTAAAGATGTTAGTACAGACCCTCCAATTGGTGGTGGGGTACATATGTTTGGGTGCACCTTCACAGGACACTGCCGCACGAATCCCAGCGACCAGTTAGGTCCCACAGAGTGGGTCTTCTCCGGGTCCCGTCAACGAAACAATGTCGCTTGGCGGGACCCAGGAGAAGAGCCTTCTCTGTGGCGGCCCCGGCCCTCTGGAACCAACTCCCCCCAGAGATTAGAATTGCCCCCACCCTCCTTGCTTTTCGTAAGCTACTTAAAACCCACCTCTGCCGCCAGGCATGGGGGAATTAAGATTTCTTCCCCCCCTAGGCCGTTACAATTGTATGCATGGTATGTTTGTATGTATGTTTGGTTTTGTATATTAAGGGGTTTTTAATTCGCTTTTAGTATTGGATTATTATTGTATAGAAACATAGAAGTCTGACGGCAGAAAAAGACCTCATGGTCCATCTAGTCTGCCCTTATACTATTTTCTGTATTTTATCTTACAATGGATCTATTGTTTATGATTGCTGTTAGCTGCCCCGAGTTTTCGGAGAGGGGCGGCATATAAATCCAATAAAAATTGAAACTTGAAACGTATGTAGTTTGTATGTTTTAACATTTAAAACTAATTTAAAAAAAGAAATAATAATAATAATAATAATAATAATAATAATAATAATAATGCTATAAGTTTGCAACGTTAAGACTTGTGGGCCAACTCCAAGAATTCATCAGCCAGCCATGTAGCTAAGTTTGGCGATTCCTGATTTAAAGCGACAGCATTTGTTTTTCTTCTTTGCGTGTGCCCATCCAAGACAACTGAAGCTGTGCGCGTAGCTGTACTAGCGGTAGTAGCAATCCACCCCTGCTGTTGACCTGTCCTCCCCCAAAGACCCCTGACTATCTTCTCTACCAATGGTTCTCAGAAGGGTCCAGTAAATTAATGTTTTTAAATTTCTCCATTTCTAAAATAGTAAATATCAAAAGACGTAATCTACAAAAGCCAGCGCTTTTGGGCGGATGCTCCATCATTTCTAAGAGACCGAGACATTTGGTCTGGAGCTATCGGTCAGCCTCTCCGGCCAGGGCATTAAACAGCATTAAAAGAGACCGTGCTGCAGCCACCAGCATCTTTGGAGGTTAAACAGTGCCACAGCAAACCTTTCAGAATTGATTGATTGGTCATATTGTCATCTCACACACAATGTCAATCTGCAATAATTCAGAGTTTGAGCTGCCAGCTTTAACAAGTGGGTAGCACAGTGGTGAAATCCTTTTTTTCCCTTTTTTTATTATCGTTTCTGTGGGATGGCTTGTGGGCATAGTGTGACTTGGTGGGGCATGGCTTGGTGGGCAGGGCAGGGGAAGGATATTGCAAGTACAGTGGTACTTCTACTTACGGACATAATGCAATCTGTGACCAGGTTCTTAAGTAGAAAAATTTGTAAGAAGTTTTTCCCATAGGAATCAATGTAAAAGCAAATAATGCGTGTCACAGGGAAGGTGGGGGCCCTGTTTCCTCCCAGGAGATTCCTAGAGAGGCCCCACAGAGGCTTCTCCCCGCCTTTTCCGGCCCTGTTTCCTCCCAGGAGATTCCTAGAGAGGCCCCACAGAGGCTTCTCCCCACCTTTTCCGGCCCTGTTTCCTCCCAGGAGATTCCTAGAGAGGCCCCACAGAGGCTTCTCCCCGCCTTTTCCGACCCTGTTTCCTCCCAGGAGATTCCTAGAGAGGCCCCATGGAGGCTTCTCCCCGCCTTTTCCGGCCCCGTTTCCTCCCAGGAGATTCCTAGAGAGGCCCCACGGAGGCTTCTCACTGCCTTTTCCGGTTACAGTTTCGGAGGCTTGGGTTTGTAAGAGGAAAATGATTCTTTCAAGAGGCAAAAAAATCTTGAACACCCAGTTCTTATCTAGAAAAGTTTCTCTAATTTTAATATTTTATACTTTGTTTTTTCTGGTTGTGAACCGTCCAGAGTTCTCAGAGAGTTGGGCGGCATCCAAATCAACTAATAAACAAACAAATCCCCATTTTTATGGCTGCTGCCATTAAACCTTGATGTAGAAGAATTTTCCACCAAGAGGATCGGTCAGGTATGTGATTAGGAGGCAAAAGGAACACAGCATAATATACAGAACAAAAGAAAACAAACACACAATTCCACACACTAGGTACAAATACAGTGGTACCTCTACTTAAGAACTTAATTCGTTCCATGACCAGGTTCTTAAGTAGAAAAGTTGTAAATAGAAGCAATTTTTCCCATAGGAATCAATGTAAAAGCAAATAATGCGTGCAAACCCTTTAGGAAAGAAATAAAAGTTCGGAATTTGGGTGGGAGGAGGAGGAGGAGGAAGAAGAGGAGGAGGACAGTCGCTGCCGAAGGAAGAAGGTGAGGTGAGGGGAATCAAAAAAATCCAAAACTTTAAGGTTTAAAAAAAAAAAGAGGGACTCTGAGGCGGCGAAAGCCTCCTTAAGCGCCACCGAAAGGTTCCTCTGGCAGCCCAGAAAAGCCCAAGATGGCCGGGGTTAAAGGGGGAATGGCAGGAAACTGGCTGGGCCTTTGTGCTGCTCTTAAATTTCCTGGGAAGTTTTTCCGGGCTCCGGTTCTTAAGTAGAAAATTGTTCTTAAGAAGAGGCAAAAAAATCTTGAACACCTGGTTCTTATTTAGAATAATTCTTAAGTAGAGACATTATTAAATAGATTAATAACCGCTCTGAGTCTCTGGAGAGGGGCGGCATACAAATCTAATAAATAATGATGATGATGATGATGATGATGATGATGATGATGATAATAATAATAATAATAATAATAATAATAATAATTTACCAGTGGCAAAGAACTGGTGGGATCATAAGCCTGAAAAAATGGTCGAAAATGAGCAAGCAAAACTACTGTGGGACTTCCGACTTCAGACTGACCAAATTCTGAAGCATAACACACCAGACATCCTGATTGTAGAGAAAAAGAAAGTATGGACCATCGACATTGCAATCCTAGGAGACAGCAGAATTGAGGAGAAGCAGCTAGAGAAATTAGTAAAATGTGAAGATCTAAAAATCGAGCTGCAACGACTCTGGCATAAGCCAGTGAAAGTGGTCCCATTGATACTTGGCACCATAGTCCCCTCTAAGCTGAGCAGTGAGCAATCGCTCACTTAAAAATCATCATCAACTCAGAGTTTTCCAAACCTGCCCAGAAGCCGAGAGGGAAAGAGTGAGAGGGAAGGAGAGAGAGAGGAAGAGAGAGAAACAGATAGAAAAAAGAGAGGAAGGAAAAGAGAAAGAAAAAGAATGGGAGGAAGGGAGAAAGAAAATCAAAATCTAGTTTGAAACTATTTAAGTGGCATTTTGATATTGATAGAGTTGCCCTATTATGAGCTCACTGTTATAGACACACAGTACAGTATTTTATTTTGAAATTCTCTGAGGCAAAACGGGGTGGGTTTTTTATTTGTTTGTTTGTTTGTTTGTTTGTTTGTTTATTTATTTATTTATTTATTTATTTATTATTTCTGTGCCGCCCAGTCCCGAAGGGACTGTCGCTCAGACACTATACTTTTCCGGGCCCCCCCCCCAAAAAAATTAGAGGGAACACTGCTTGGCACGCTGGGCGCAGTGCCAAAGGATCTCAGCGGACATTTGAAAACCATCGGAATTGACAAAATTTCCATCTGTCAATTGCAAAAGGCCGCTTTACTGGGATCAGCACACATAATTCACCGCTACATCATGTAGTCCTAGATGCTTGGGAAGCGCCTGACTGATGATGAAATACGAAATCCAGCATAGTGATCTCGTTTGCTGTGTTGTATTGACATAATAATAATAATAATAATAATAATAATAATAATAATGATGATAATGATGATAATGATGATAATGATGATAATGATGATAATGATGATAATGATGATAATGATGATAATAATAATAATAATAATAATAATAATAATAATAGAGGTACCACTGTACCTAATATTAGATCGCTCGATAGTGATAGTCAACAATATGGTTGACAAATTATGTCTTCTATATAACAAATAAATATATGTATGTAGAGAAAGAAAATATTAACTGAAGATAAGCAAATAGCTATCTCTGTGCATATATAGAATACAATTGAAAATGAATACGTTTTATATGTTAAGCTTATATGCTCATTTAATAATAATAATAATTTAATAGATTTGTATACCGCCCCTCTGAGAACTCTATCTTATTTTTTTTGTTTTTTCTTCTTCTTTTCTTTGTATGTTTTTTGTTTAAATTGTTTTTCTTTTCTTTCTATTTTTATATGTAGAAACTTAATAAAGATCTTTTTTTTTAAAAAAAAGAACGAGGCAAAGTTATGCTAGTCTAATTTAACCACTTTGTTCTATGCTAAATGTTTGGGCTCTGTGCATTGTTCTCTGAGAACACGAAGCCACCTTGTTTATCTCTGAGGTCAGCGTTTTAGCTTTCCGTCTGTCATGGAGGTCGCTACCAGAGAAGTGATTCATAAACTTCAAGGAAATAATTCATCACGCTCTCCAGTTATGAAGTGATATCACTGTTTCACAATCTGCACAAACCAGGACTGCAGAAGGGCAGCTATTTGCGAGCGACCGTTTTGAAAAGAAAAAGGCAATTTACACAGGGGTTGCAAATAAAGGAATGAAAAACACACACAGACACACACGCGAAACAGAAGCTCCGAGGGAGATTTTGTTCTGGATGGAAACTAGTCAAGGAGAGAAGCCATCTGGAACTAAAGAGAAATTTCCTGGCAGTGAGGACAATTAAGCAGTGGAACTGCTTGCCACCAGAAGTTGTGGGTGCTTCAATGGAGGTCCTGCGAAAATTACGTAAACTGGGACCCGCTACCGGTATGTGCAGTCCGCTACTGCACCGGTAGCAACCAATTATAAACAAAAAGGGGAATACACCCCCCCAGACACCCCTCAGCCCTCGCTTTTCCACCAAGCAGGACTGGAGAGGCAGTGATGGACTGCCAACATTTTTACTATCACACTGTGGATGTGGCTTATTTTGTAGATGTGGCTAGATGGTCATGTGACAGGGTAGGAGTGGCTTTGCCGGCCATGAGACCAGGGGGGAATGGCTTGACAATCATGTGACCAGGGTGGCTTAAAGGTCATGTGACTGGTTGGGAGTGGCTTACCAACCAAGACAAGTTTTCAAATACTGTAGATGCTTGGACTCTTTTTCAGTTAAGTCACATTATTTGCATAGCCACAAAAAGGATGATAGACAGCTTTATTTGTTGAGGAGCAGAGTCACATTGTAAGGTTTTACAATGCCTTTAAGTCTTCGGAGAGGGGCGGCATACAAATCTAATAAATTATTATTATTATTTATACTGAACCCACAAGGTTAGGTATGATAACAGATTAGGCAAGTAGATCAATTTTCTTTAACCGCTATCAAAGTTCAGTTCTAGTTAATGATTAAAACAATTAAAGCATTTATGGGTAAAAACATACTATTTATTTATTTTTTTATCTACTCGTTTGCTTTGTCAAGTACATATTGTGGTATACAAAGATATAATATTTACAGATATGATTTTATTTTAAATACTTCATTTTATTTTAATATATGATTTTGATTATTTGCTATTTTAAAAGTAATTATGGATCATACTAAGTTATTAGAGAAAGACAACAAAAAACTGTTAAGTATTCAATAAATGTGGGGTAGGCAAAGTTGGCTCTTCTATGTCATGTGGACTTCAACTCCCAGAATTCTTGAGCTAGCATGATTGGCTCAGGAATTCTGGGAGCTGAAGTCCACAAGTCATAGAAGAGCCAACTTTTGCCTATCCCTGCAATAAATAGTGCATAAACTTACTACCCCCACCCCTGCAGCAGCCCATTACTGGGGGGGAGGCGCCCGCGAGCGCCCTTTTGGAAACTCGAGAGGACGCTGAGGGGCTAAGACGGCGCCTGCGCAGAGCTGGAGTGGGGCTGAGACGATACAGTAATGCGAAGCTGGAGAGAAAGGGGGGCGAAAGGGCGCGCTGTACGCGCCGCGCCTGCGCAAAGCCGAGTGGTGGGGGGGTGCTGAGACGTCAATGCCAAGCGGGAGAGAAAGGCTACGCACCACGCCTGCGCAGATCCGAGTGGGGAAAAGGGGCGTCCGGCGCAGGCGCGATGCCCCGCGACGAGATGGCGGCTTCGCTGATCCAGCGGATAGCCCGGCAGGCTCGGGCGACCTTCGGCGCTGGGTCGGGCGAAGCCCCGGCCGAGCTGCAGCGCCTGCGTGACCTGCTGGGCCAAGTGAGGGCGGAAGACCTGGGCTTGCAACCTCGGGGTCCTTCCCCGGTGCCGGGCCCGAGCCAACCGCCCGTCAGCTACATGCACATCTGCGAGACGGCGCGGTTCAGCATGGGCGTCTTCGTGCTCCGCGCCGGCGCCTGCATCCCGCTGCACGACCACCCGGGCATGCAAGGCCTGCTCAAGGTCCTCTACGGCACGCTGCGCATCGCCTGCCTGGACGCCGACGGGGAAGCCGCCGAGGAAGGGGGCGAGCGGGACGCTTCCGACGCCGCCTCCGCCGACGGCCGCCCCCGCCGCCTGCGCGCCCTGCTCCGCTCCCACCGCCTCTACACCGCCGCCTCGCCGCCCTGCCTGCTCTCCCCGCAGCGGGACAACCTCCACCAGATCGCCGCCGAGGGCTCCGGCCCGGCCGCTTTCCTCGACATCCTGGCGCCGCCTTACGACCCGGCGCGCGGCCGCGACTGCCACTACTACCGGCTGGACGACGGACGGAGCCTCCCGCCCGCGCCCGACGCCCCCGTCCCGCCCAGCGCGCTCTGGCTGCTGGAGACCCCGCAGGCGCCCGACTTCTGGTGCGGCGGCGAGCCTTACCCGGGGCCACGAGTCTGCCCGTGAACAAGGCCCCGAGGACGGAGGCCCGACGGAGCGGGTCCCACCCCACAACTTCCACCGCCGGGGCTGCAGGGATTGGAGGCGGGGGAGAGAGAGAGAATGATGCCCGCCGGGGACTTTTCTGCTGGGTGCAACGCCGGGTTTAGCCGCCTTCCCACCCCCCAAACCCCCCACCTCTGTTTTGGGGTGTTTAAAAAAAAAACACAGCGGTTCTGACATCACGGAGTGACACTTTCCCCCCTTACTCCAGGTTGAATTATTTTGCACAAAGGTTTCATTAAAAAAAGAGAAAAGAGCTGCCTTTGCTGTGTGCTGAATTTATTTATTATTATTGTTATTGTTGTTGTTATTATTATTATTATTATTATTATTATTATTATTTCAATACAACACAGCAAATGAGATCACTATGCTGGATTTCGTATTTCATCACCAGTCGGGCGCTTCCCAAGCACCTAGGACTGCGTGACGTAGTGGCGAATTATGTTTGCCGATCCCAGTAAAGCGGCCTTTTGCAATTGACAGATGGAGATTTTGTCAATTCCGATGGTTTTCAAATGTCCGCTGAGATCCTTTGGTACTGCGCCCAGCGTGCCAAGGACCACTGGGACCACTTTCACTGGCTTATGCCAGAGTCGTTGCAGCTCGATTTTTAGATCTTCGTATTTCACTATATTATTATTATTACTATTGTTATTTATTAGATTTGTATGCTGCCCCTCTCTGAAGACTTGGAGCAGCTTGCTTATTTACTTACTTACTTACTTACTTACTTACTTACTTACTTACTTACTTACTTACTTACTTACTTACTTACTTACTTACTTTATGCTATGGGTCCATGGGGCGTAGGTGGAAATGTAATTCGGTAGAACTGAAGGCGCCACTCACCCCTTCCCTTGTCTCTATTCTTACTCCTACCCACCCACCCTTTCACTTGTCTTACTAAGGTGTATTAGTAAGTAAGTATTTATTTACTTACTTATTTTGTGCTGGGGGGTCCATGGGGGAGTAGGTGGAAATGTAATTCTGTAGAACTGAAGACGCCACTCACCCCTTCCCTTGTCTCTATTCTTACTCCTCCCCACCCACTCTTTTGCTTGTCTTACTGTCGTGTATTAGTAAGTATTTACTTACTTATTTATTTTGTGGTGGGGGTCCATTTGGGAGGATAGTGAAACTGTAATTCTGTAGAACTGAAGATGCCACCCACCTCTTCCCTTGTCTCTATTCTTACTCCTCCCCACCCATTCTTTCGCTTCTGTTACTATGGTGTATTAATAAGTATTTACTTATTTGTTTTGTGGTGCAGCGGGTCCATTTGGGAGGCAAGTAGAACTTTAATTCAGTAGAACTGAAGACGCCACCCACCCCTTGTTGCTATTCTTACACCTCCCCCCTCCCAATCTTGCCTGGTTCCACAAAGGAATGTACAGTGACACCTCGTCTTACGAACTTAATTGGTTCCGGAATGAGGTTTGTCAAGTGAAACGTTTGCAAGACAAAACAATGTTTCCCATAGGAATCAATGGAAAAGCGATTAATGTGTGCAAGCCCAAAACTCACCCCTTTTGCCAGCCGAAGCGCCCATTTTTGCACTGCAGGGATTCCTCTGAGGCTCCCCTCCATGGGAAACCCCACCTCCGGACTTCCGTGTTTTTGTGATGCTGCAGGGGAATCCCAGCAGTGCAAAAACGGGCGCTTTGCTGGCAGCACAAGTCGGTAGGTGGGGCATCCCGGTGGCGGTGGCTTCGGTTTGTAAGGTGAAAACAGTTTGGGAGAAGAGGCAAAAAAATCTTAAACCCCAGGTGGAGGCTTTGGGAGGCCAAAAATGGTCCTGTTTTTTGGCCGGTAAAGTGCTTCTGGAGGCCAAGGAGGGCGAAAACGGGATGCACGGGGGCGAAAAACTATTTTCCCCCTTGTTTCCTTCCTGTAAATCTAGGTGCATCTTATAATCTGGAAAATATGGTACATTTCCCTCCTGTAAGTCTAGGTGTGTCTTATAGTCTGAAAAATATGGTACATTTTCCTACAGGTGAAACTACTTGTACCTTAGAGTAGTGAAAGCGTGTGTTGCCTTATGCAGTAACTGATAACAAGTACCTTGCCACCCAGGCTAATTCCCATAAAACTGCAGTTTGTTTACAGGACATTCGTGTCATTTTGGTACATCAAATGGTGCCCACGGATGCCACCCTTCTCAACTACCGGCATCGGTGGAAAATCCCAAAAAGGGGCATGTTGCCCAAACCACAGCCTTTTCCCCCAACAGTATTAGAGGCAAAACATTGAAGTGTGTGCTTTCTCTTTGCAGAGATTTTATATATACAGTGTTCCCTCAATTTTCGTGGGTTCGAACTTCGCGAAAAGTCTATACCACGGTTTTTCAAATATATTAATTAAAAAAATACTCTGCAGGTTTTTTCTATACCACGGTTTTTCCTGCCCGATGACGTCATACTAATAATTTTTGCAAATAAAAAGCACAAAAAATATTATTAATAATTATGTTTATAAATATCAGGATCACTAAGTGTCTTATTCAATGGTGAGTACCAGTAATAATGGTGAGTAAATGGTTGTTAAGGGAATGGGAAATGGTAATTTAGGGGTTTAAAGTGTTAAGGGATGGCTTGTGATACTGTCCACAGCCAAAAATGGTGTATTTACTTCCGCATCTGTACTTTGCGGAAATTCGACTTTCGTGGGCGGTCTTGGAACGCATCCCCTGCGAAAATCGAGGGAACACTGTATATATATAGTGGGGTGCCTCAGGGGTCAGTCCTCTCCCCCCTACTATTTAATATCTACATGAAACCACTGGGTGAGATCATCCAAGGGCATGGGGTGAGGTATCATCGATACGCCGATGATACCCAGTTATACATCTCCACCCCATGTCCAGCCAACGAAGCAGTGGAAGTGATGTGCCGGTGCCTGGAGGATGTTGGGGCCTGGATGAGTGTCAACAAACTTAAGCTCAACCCAGACAAGACAGTGGCTGTGGGTCTTACCTCCCAAGGATAATTCCATCTGTCCGTCCATTACCTTAGGGGGAGAATCACTGGCCCCCTCAGAGAAGGTTCGCAACTTGGGCGTCCTCGACCCACAGCTCACATTAGAGAAACATCTTTCAGCTGTGGCGAGGAGGGCGTTTGCCCAGGTTCGCCTTGTGCACCAGTTGCGACCCTACTTGGACCGGGAGTCACTGCTCACAGTCACTCATGCCCTCATCACCTCGAAACTCGACTACTGTAATGCTCTCTACATGGGGCTACCTTTGAAAAGTGTTCGGAAACTTCAGATCGTGCAGAATGCAGCTGCGAGAGCAATCATGGGCTTTCCCAAATATGCCCATGTTACACCAACACTCCGCAGTCTGCATTGGTTGCCGATCGGTTTCCGATCACAATTCAAAGTGTTGGTTATGACCTATAAAGCTCTTCATGGCATTGGACCAGATTATCTCAGGGACCGCCTTCTGCTGCACGAATCCCAGCGACCAGTTAGGTCCCACAGAGTGGATCTTCTCCGGGTCCCGTCAACTAATGAATGTCGCTTGGCGGGACCCAGGGGAAGAGCCTTCTCTGTGGCGGCCCCGGCCCGCTGGAACCAACTCCCCCCAAAGATTAGAATTGCCCTCACCCTCCTTGCCTTTCGTAAGCTGCTTAAAACCCACCTCTGCCTTCAGACATGGGGGAATTGAGACCCTCTTCCCCCTAGGCCTTTACAATTCTATGCATGGTATGTATGTATGTATGTTTGGTTTTTTATATTAATGGGTTTTTAATTGTTTCTAACATCAGGCTCCTATTGTACACTGCTTTATTGTTGCTGTTAGCTGCCCCGAGTCTCCGGAGAGGGGCGGCATACAAATCCAATAAATAGATAGATAGATAGATAGATAGATAGATAGATAGATAGATAGATAGATAGATAGATAGATAGATAAATAAATATTGCTGATAATGAAAAGGAAGGGAGACTACTATAGATCTATTTTGGCCTTACTTGCCTTCCTCAAGTAGCCACACCCATACTGGGATTTAAACATGGAGCCTCTGCCATTAGACTACAGGCTCAACTCTTGTATCATCTTGTACGAGGGAAGGGTTATGTGTGATTTTTTTTTTTGTCGAGAAATATATATATACAGTGATCCCCCGAGTTTCGCGATCTCGTTCTTTGCGAAATGCTATATCGCGATTTTTTCACCCGATGACGTCACTCCCCTTTCTCATCTTTCTCTCTCTCTCTCTTTCTCTATCTTGCTTCTTCCTCTCTCACACTCTCTTCCTCCCTCTCTCATCTCTTTCTTTCCTTCTCTCTCTTTCTCTATCTCTCCCCCTCTTGCTCTGAGCGGCGGGCGGCACCCAGGGAAGGTTCCTTCGGCCGCCCAGCAGCTGATCTGCTCGGCAGCGCAGTAGCAGCGAGGAGCCGAAGATGGGGTTTCCCCTTTGCGTGGGCAACGGGGAAACCCCATCTTCGGCTCCTCGCTGCTACTGCGCTGCCGAGCAGATCAGCTGCTGGGCGGCCGAAGGAACCTTCCCTGGGTCTTCAACTCCCAGAGCGGCGGACAAGCGGCGGCCGGACAAGAAAAGCGGCGGCCGGACAAGCGGAAAAGCGGCGGACAAGCTGAAAAGCGGCGGACAAGCGGACAAGTGGCGGACAAGCAGAAAAGCGGCGGACAAGCGGGCAGGCAGGCGGCTCCTCAGCTGCTGGGTCTTCCCAGGTGCGGAAGTAAAAACACCATCTGCGCATGCGCGGCCATGGAAAAAGGGACGCGCATGCGCAGATGGTGTTTTTACTTCCGCACCACTACATCCCGAAAAATCGATTATTGCGAGGGGTCTTGGAACGGAACCCTCGCGATAATCGGGGGATCACTATATTTCTTCATCAAGAAACATTCAAATTTGTTCCCCTGATGTTTGGGCACGATTGTTTTCTTCTAAATTCAGTATTTCTTCAGCATTCAGCTTATGTTAGCGCAGCAGAATACAGTGTTCCCTCGATTTTCGCGGGGGATGCATTCCAAGACCGCCCGCAAAAGTTGAATTTCCGCGAAGTAGAGATGCGGAAGTAAATACACTATTTTTGGCTATGAACAGTATCCCAAGCCTTCCCTTAACACTTTAAACCCCTAAATTACAATTTCCCATTCCCTTAGCAACCATTTAGATTATTACTCCCCATGTTTATTTATTAAAGTTTATTTTAAAAAAATGTTTTTAAAGGCAGACAAAAGTTTGGTAATGACATATGACGTCATCGGGCGGGAAAAACCGTGGTATAGGGGGAAAAACCCACGAAGTATTTTTAAATTAATATTTTTGAAAAACCATGGTATAGACCAGTGTTTTTCAACCAGTGTGCCGCGGCACACTAGTGTGCCATGAGACATGGTCAAGTGTGCCGTGAAGCTCAGAGAGAGAAAGAAAACAGAGAGAGAGAGAGAAAGAAAGCAAAAAAGAGAGAAAGCAAGAGAGCAAGAGAGAAAGCAAGAGAGAGAGAAAGAAAGAAAGAAAGAGAGACAAAAAGAAAACAAGACAGAGGAAGAAAGAAAGAGAGAGAGAAAAAAAGACACAGAGAAAGTAAGAGAGAAAAAGAAAATGAGAGAAAGAAAGCAAGAGAGAGAAAGAAAGACAGAGAAAGAAAGAAAGCAAGAGAGAGAAAGAGAACAAGAGAGAGAAAGAAAGCAAGGGAGAGAGCAAGAGATAGATAGAAAGAAAGAGAGAGAGAGAAAGAGAGGGAGGGAAGGTGGGAGAGAAAAACAGGGAGGTCGGGAGGGAGAAAGAGCAAAAAAGGGGAAGGAAGGAAGAGAGAGAGAAAGAAAGAGGGATGGAGAGAGACAGAAAAAAAGAAGGGAGAGAAAGAAGGAGGGAGAGAGAAATAGAGCGAAAGGGAGGAAGGGAGAGAAAAAAATTGTCCAAACTTTTTTTAGCTGCCCCCCCCCCTTCAATGTGCCCCAGGGTTTTGTAAATGTAAAAAATGTGCCGTGGCTCAAAAAAGGTTGAAAAACCGTGGTATAGACGTTTCGCGAAGTTCGAACCCGCAAAAATCAAGGGAACACTGTACAGCGGATGAAGTTTTTCTGTTACGGAAGCATCTAAACCATTTTATGTTCGGCCAGGATGCATTTTTTTAAAAGCTCCCCCTATGTAAAATCACCCAGTCTGGATAGGTCTACAAAACCTGGAGGCGCTCCAGGCTGCGACCGGTGTTATGTCACTGAGTGGGTTATGCTTTCCTGAGTGGGAGGGTGAGTTAGAACGAGACTGTCCCCGTTCCATTTGCGGAAGCTGCTACGCTCGGTGGAAATCCCTCCTTCCGAGGAACCGTGTGTCTCGGAAGCCTTGAAGCATTTCCTGCCGAATACCACAGGATTTCACTGGTTGCTTCTGTTTATCTCAAATGTTTATATTTCACCAGACCAGTACAGGGACAGCGGAAAGTACAAGAGCGAGTTTGAATGCTTGAAAAGAGCCACTTAAAATGGTGGGCCTGGTGTTTTAGGGGCGTTCTTTGTTCTTAAAGGTCAATAAAAGGCAGCGGCCTCCAACCTTTTTGGGAACCAAGGACTGATTTTTCTCCGGACCGGAGAGGGACATCTATCTATCTATCTATCTATCTATCTATCTATCTATCTATCTATCTATCTATCTATCTATCTATCTATCTATCTATCTATCTATCTATCTATCTATCTATCTATCTATCTATCTATCTATCTATCTACCGTATCTATCTATCTATCTATCTATCTATCTATCTATCTATCTATCTATCTATCTATCTATCTATCTATCTATAGAAACATAGAAACATAGAAGACTGACGGCAGAAAAAGACCTCATGGTCCATCTAGTCTGCCCTTATACTTCCTGTGTTTTTATCTTACAATGGATATATGTTTATCCCAGGCATGTTTAAATTCAGTTACTGTGGATTTACCAACCACGTCTGCTGGAAGTTTGTTCCAAGGATCTACTACTCTTTCAGTGAAATAATATTTCCTCACGTTGCTTTTGATCTTTCCCCCAACTAACTTCAGATTGTGTCCCCTTGTTCTTATGTTCACTTTCCTATTAAAAACACTTCCCTCCTGAATCTTATTTAACTCTTTAACATATTTAAATGTTTCGATCATGTCCCCCCCTTTTCCTTCTGTCCTCCAGACTATACAGATTGAGTTCATTAAGTTTTTCCTGATACGTTTACGTTCTATCTATCTATCTATCTATCTATCTATCTATCTATCTATCTATCTATCTATCTATCTATCTATCTATCCATCCATCCATCCATCCATTCATTTATTCATCCGTCCAATACATAAATACATAGGAAGAAAATAGACATGTGATAATATAAATGAGGGTGAGAGTGAACTTAGAGGAGAGGATATATGAGAGGAAGAGAATATATAAGAGAGGTGAGAGAAAGGAAAGACAATTGGACAGGGGACGAAAGGCACTCCAGTGCACTTATGTACGCCTCTTACTGGCCTCTTAGGAACCTGGAGAGGTCAATCGTGGAGAGTCTAAGGGAGAAATGTTGGGGGTTAGGGGTTGACACAATTGAGTCCGGTAGTGAGTTCCAAGCTTCGATAACTCGATTGTTGAAATCATATTTTTTACAGTCAAGTTTGGCGCGGTTCGTATTAAGTTTGAATCTGTTGCGTGCTCTTGTGTTATTGCGGTTGGAGCTGAAGTAGTCATTGACTGGTAAGACATTGCAGCATATGATCTTGTGGGCAATACTCAAATCGTGTTTTAGGCGTCGTAGTTCTAGGCTTTCTAGGCCTAGGATTGTTAGTCTATTTTCGTAGGATATTCTGTTTCGAGTGGAGGAGTGAAGGGCTCTTCTGGTGAAATATCTTTGGACATTTTCAAGGGTGTTGATGTCTGAGATGTGGTATGGGTTCCAGACAGATGAGAAGTAGTCTAGGATGGGTCTGGCAAAAGTTTTGTAGGCTCTTGTGAGTAGGGTGAGGTTGCCTGAGCAGAAGCTGCGTAGGTGATATTATTACATTCCCGCTGAAGAAGTTATTGAAGTGTCTAGCGGTGGCCCTGAGTTTAAATATAGAGATCGTTCGGTGGGCCCTCAATTTTGTGGAGTCGTTTGCAAAAATAAACTCAGCAAACGTAAATTCATTTATACAGTACAGTGTTCCCTCGATTTTCGCGGGTTCGAACTTCGCGAAAAGTCTATACCATGGTTTTTTCAAAAATATTAATTAAAAAATACTTCGCGGGTTTTCCCCCTATACCACGGTTTTTCCCATCCAATGATGTTACATGTCATCACCAAACTTTCATCTGCCTTTAATAAATATTTTTTTAAATAACTTTAATAAATAAACATGGTGAGTAATAATCTAAATGGGTGTTAAGGGAATGGGAAATAGCAATTTAGGGGTTTAAAGTGTTAAGGGAAGGCTTGTGATACTGTTTATAGCCAAAAATAGTGTATTTACTTCCGCATCTCTACTTCGCGGAAATTCGACTTTCGCGTGCAGTCTCAGAACGCATCCCCTGCGAAAATCGAGGGAACACTGTACTATAAACTCTATTAACAGAAATGAGTGCAACTCCAAAAAACTTCGCTCAAGGCCTGACTTAGCCATGCTACAGCGAATCCAATCCCGCGAACCCAAGTGGTTTACCCCAGGGGTGTACCGATAGCAGCAATCGCTGGTGCCTATCTGCCTGGATGTTACCATTTTCTTTTTTTTTAATCCTCTGTGCATGCATTCTGTCTTCCCCTAACACCTCAGCATCTCCTAGTGGCCTCCCATCCAAGCACCAAAGAGAAGAACAAGACCGGAAATGACATCAGGGCTCTGAATCCTTGGTGTCACAAGGCTAACAGCTCTCGGAAATTCCCGACATTGAAAGGCTCACTTGAATTCGGACCATCCCCTCCTCTTTTTTCCCCCGAGACCCATTTCAAAGGCCCTCGGATTTGTGGGCAGTGAAAACGCACAGCTCAAAAAATTAAAGGGAACGCTTAAACAACTCCAAGTAAATCAAACTTCTGTGAAATCCAACTGTCCACTTAGGAAGCAACACTGATGGACAATCAATTTCACCTGCTGTTGTGCACATTCAACTTTGTACAGAACAAAGTATTCAATGAGAATATTTCATTCAATAAGATCTAGGATGTGTTATTAGTGTGTTCCCTTTGGTTTTTTTAGCAGTTTATTTACTGACCCCTCGCATCCTGGACATAAATTGTTTCAACTCCTACCCTCAAAATGTCGCTACAGAGCACTGCACACCAAGAAAACTAGACACAACAGTTTTTTTCCTGAATGCCATCACTCTGCTAAACAAATAATTCCTTCCACTGTCAAACTATTCACTAAGTCTGCACTACTATTACTGCTAGTTTTTTCTCATCATTCCTATCGCCCATTTCCTCCCACTTAGGACTGTATGACTATAACTTGTTGCTTGTATCCTTAAGATTTTTATTAATATTGATTGTTTCCTCATTGCTTATTTGACCCCTATGACAGTCATTAAGTGTTGTACCACATGATTCTTGACAAATGTCTCTTTTTCTTTTATGTACGCTGAGAGCATCTGCACCAAGACAAATTCCTTGTGTGTCCAATCACTTGGGCAATTAAGAATTCTATTCTATTCTATTCTATTCTATTCTATTCTATTCTACTCTACTCCACTCTACTATATATTGTATTCTGTTCTATTCTATTCTGTTGTGTTCTGTTCTATTCTATTCTATTCTACCCTACCCTAATCTATTCTATATTCTATTCTATTCTATTCTATTCTATATTCTATTTTCTTTTCTATTCCTATTCCTGTTCTGTTCTATTCTATTCTATTCCACTCTACTCTATATTCTATTCTGTTCTATTCTATTCTACCCTACCCTATTCTATATTCTATATTCTATATTCTATATTCTATATTCTATATTCTATATTCTATATTCTATATTCTATATTCTATATTCTATATTCTATATTCTATATTCTATATTCTATATTCTATATTCTATATTCTATATTCTATATTCTATATTCTATATTCTATATTCTATATTCTATTCTATTCTATATTCTATTCTATTCTATTCTATTCTATATTCTATTCTATATTCTATTTTCTTTTCTATTCCTATTCCTGTTCTGTTCTATTCTTTTCTATTCTGGTGCTGCTCAGAATCAGCTACCGAGACCAGCATCGATAGCACAGCATCGGGCTCTTTGAAGTCGTTTTCATCCTAATATCATTGTCATAAAAAAAACCCCTACTTGCTTCCAAAGGGGCCTCTCCCTCCACGTGTGGCTTTGTTTATTTCCACAGCCTGCTTAAAATGAGCTGGCCTTCAGTCATGGAACCGCTATGAGTCAAGAGCCACCCCCACTGGTGCGAATACCAGGTCTATTTATTACTGCAACGGGGGAAATCCTTTTGCGCTCAGACCAAGCGCAACTACTGTAAATTAAGAAATGTGATCCCCCTGGGGCTAATTCTTTTATTTATTTATTTATTTATTTATTTATTTTAATATTTTAATTTATATTTATTTATTTATTTATTTATTAAATTTATTTATTAATTTATTTATTTACTTACTTACTTACTTACTTACTTACTTACTTACTTACTTACTTACTTACTTACTTACTTACTTACTTATTTATTTATTGGATTTGTATGCCGCCCCTCTCCGCAGACTCGGGGCGGCTAACAACAGCAATAAAACAGTATATAACAAAATCCAATACTAAAAACAGTTAAAAAGCCATTATATAAAAACCAAGCATACATACAGACATACCATGCATAAAATTGTAAAGGCCTAGGGGGAAAGCGTATCACAATTCCCCCATGCCTGGCGGCAGAGGTGGGTTTTAAGAAACTTTCGAAAGGCAAGGAGGGTGGGGGCAATTCTAATCTCTGGGGGGAGTTGGTTCCTGAGGGCCGGGGCTGCCACAGAGAAGGCTCTTCCTCCGGGTCCCGCCAAGGGACATTGTTTGGGTTGACGGGACTCGGAGAAGACCCA
Source organism: Erythrolamprus reginae (assembly GCF_031021105.1). Taxonomy (NCBI): domain Eukaryota; kingdom Metazoa; phylum Chordata; class Lepidosauria; order Squamata; family Dipsadidae; genus Erythrolamprus; species Erythrolamprus reginae. The sequence goes on from NC_091954.1 coordinate 8,581,801, forward strand.
CTCTGTGGGACCTAACTGGTCGCTGGGATTCGTGCAGCAGAAGGTGGTCCCTGAGCCTCCTTCTGAGCCAGGACTTGAGGGGGGCTTTCTGTAGTGCAGGGGTATCAAATTCGATTTTATTCAGGGAAACATCAGTGTTGCCTTCAGTGATGGGATGAACTGTTTTCCTTCACTGTTTAATCTCCTGTTTAAGGAAGACCCACAAGTTCTCAATAGGGTTTAGATCAGGTGAGGAAGGGGCCATGCGGTGATGAGCTCCTACAGGTACAGTCAGGTACGCGGGAACCGGTAGAAAACTTTTGAATTTATTTTCTTTTTTTCCTTTCTGGGCTCTGGGCATGTTTTTCCTATCGCAGTAAATGAGGTCGAATGTGTATAATTTTAGAAGAGATGTGTGTGTGTGTACATACACATACACTTTATATAGTAGATAATGTATATTTTTATATGCCTGTGTGTAAAAGTTTTCAACATTAGATTTGTATTTATATTGTATTGCTGTTATGTTGTGAGCCGCCCCGAGTCTTCGGAGAGGGGTGGCATTCAAATCTAATACATATCTATCTATCTATCTATCTATCTATCTATCTATCTATCTATCTATCTATCTATCTATCTATCTATCTATCTATATGCCGCCCCCTTTCCGTAGATTCGGGGCGGCTCACAATACAATAAAACCAGTTCATAACAAATCTAATAATTTACAATTTAAGATATTTAAAAAAAACCATTATTAAGCAGACATACATACAAGCATACCATACATAAATTGTATAGGTCCAGGGGAGATATTTCAGTTCCCCCATGCCTGATGACAAAGGTGGGTTTTAAGGAGTTTACGAAAGTCAAGGAGGGTAGAGGCAGTTCTAATCTCTGGGGGAGCTGGTTCCAAAGAGTCGGGGCCGCCACAGAGAAGGCTCTTCCCCTGGGGCCTGCCAACCGACATTGTTTAGTTGACAGGACCCGGAGAAGGCCCACTCTGTGGGACCTAATCCATCGCTGGGATTCGTGCGGCAGAAGGTGGTCTCGGAGATATTCTGGTCCAATGCCATGAAGGGCATTATTATTATTATTAAATTGTATCTCTTTGAGGCGAGGAGAGGCCAGGCACCTTAACTCTAACCCAAACCCTTAACGTGAGTGACATCAAGTTGGCCACCTTTAAGCCAGTCACATGACCTTTAAACCACCCCAGGTCATATGATCAGCAAGCCACTCCCACCTGGTCACGTGGCTGGCAAGCCACACCCACAAAATAAGCCACGCCCATGGTGTGGTAGTACAAATTTTTACAGCCCTTCACTGGTTTGTGTTTGACATGGGGGTGGGGACAAAGTGGGCGTGGCCAGCTCAATGTCACTCATGTCACAGGGGGAGGGGCATCAGTGGTGGCCTAAGGGCTCTGCCAGCCAAAACAGGCTCCTGAGATCTGTTTTTGGCTGCCGTAGCCTCATGCAACCCTCTGCCAGTGAAAACGTGTCTCTCCCAAGCTCTGTTTTCACTGACAGAGGCTCACAGGAGGCCACTGCAGCTGAAAACAGACCTCAAGAGGTTGGCAGAAGTAACGCACATCAGTTCTTGGCTGTTTCCAAGTTGGTTTCGCAGGCCAGATCTAAGTACTCCCATGGATACTCGTGTTTGACACCCCTTGCTGTAGTGTGCGACTTTCCACAAAGATGGGGAACTCCCTGCCACTGAGCCGACTTCTGGGTGAATGCGGCTCGACTGGCATCATCGTAAAGCACTTCATCTTTTGTCCTTCGCCCATGGCATTTCCCGGTGGTCTCCTATCCTGGGCTGATCAGTTCCAGGCCAGGCTGGGTTTGCATGTTCTTTTTCTGAGTGGCTGAGGCTATCTCCATGCTGCAATAGCATTGATATTCCTGGAGGCGTCTGTAATATGGCAAATGATTTAGCTTTACTAGATAAGTGGTCAAAGCAATGGAAACTGCAGTTTAATGTTTCCAAATGTATAAAATAATGCACGTGGGGAAAAGGAATCCTCAATCTGAGTATTGTATTGGCAGTTCTGTGTTAGCAAAAAGTTCAGAAGAGAAGGATTTATGGGTAGTGGGTGAACAGTGCGGTCAGGCAGTAGGGAAAGCAAGTAGAATGCTTGGCTGCATAGCTAGAGGTATAACAAGCAGGAAGAGGGAGATTGTGATCCCTCAATATAGAGCGCTGGTGAGACCACATTTGGAATACTGTGTTCAGTTCTGGAGACCTCACCTACAAAAAAATATTGACAAAATTGAACGGGTCCAAAGATGGGCTACAAAAATGGTGGAAGGTCTTAAGTATGGAAGGTCTTAAGTCTTAACTTATCAGGAAAGACTTCATGAACTCAATCTGTATAGTCTGGAGGACAGAAGGGAAAGTGGGGACATGATCGAAACATTTAAATATGTTAAAGGGTTAAATAAGGTTCAGGAGGGAAACTGTTTTTAATAGGAAAGTAGACACAAGAACAAGGGGGCACAATCTGAGGTTAGTTGGGGGAAAGATCAGAAGCAACAGTGAGAAAATACTATTTTACCGTAAGAGTAGTAGATGCTTGGAACAAACTTCCAGCAGAGGTGTTTGGTAAATCCACAGTAACTGAATTTAAACATGCCCAGGATAAATATATATCCATCCTAAGATAAAGTACAGGAAATAGTATAAGGGCAGACTAGATGGACCATGAGGTCTTTTATCGCCGTCAATCTTCTATGTTTCTATGGAGTTGAATCTTCTGCTTGTATTTATTATTATTATTATTATTATTATTATTATTATTATTATTATTATTATTATTATTATTTAGATTTGTATGCCGCCCCTCTCCGCAGACTCGGGGTGGCTCACAGCATACAATAAAACAATTCATGACAAATCTAATAGATTTTACAAACATTATTTAAACCCCACCAGACATACACACAGACATACCATACATGATGCCTCAATTCCCCCATGCCTGACGGCAGAGGTGAGTTTATGGAAGGCAAGGAGGGTGGGGGCAGTTCTAATCTCTGGGGGGAGCTGGTTCCAGAGAATCGGGGCCGCCACAGAGAAGGCTCTTCCCCTGGGACCCGCCAGATGACATTGTTTAATCGACAGGACCCGGAGAAGGCCAACTCTGTGGGACCTAATCGGTCACTGGGATTCGTGCGGCAGAAGACCGTCCCAGAGATATTTGGAGATATTAACCTAAGTTAACCCTTGTCTATTAAAAAGTAGCCCCTGACTTTGGTGGCCATCACCTGCTGAGCCATCAGTTGTCTAACCACCTTTAACCCAACATGCTCTACAAACCCCACTTGGGTATTAACCCGGTTATAAATTCAGAATAAAGAAACTGTGGAATAATAATGGTATCCTATGAGTTTCCGGAGCCAAAAATGGGATTAAACTGGAAATCAAGAATCTCTCTCACTCTCAATTTTTCCTAGTGATCTTTTTCACTCCAGATTCTGAGACAAATTTCTGTTGGTGGCTAACATTGTGCGCAACCGGGATAATTTGTGTGGGTATTTAACCCAGACAGAACACCATGCTGCCCTTTTGATGGTGATTTTCTGCAGAAATCTTTTTTTTTAAATTCACAATACTAATTTATTTGGGGGGGAGGGAAGGAAGAGTTAGCGATCTGCACCCTCTTAGATGAAATATTTTCCTTTTCAACCATCATCCACAGATTTAGACATTCTTGCCCGCCCTGAAAAAAATTATGGATATTTTTAAGCATTCTTTTTTTTTAATTATTATATTTCCACAGAAGCAACATAAACTGTCAGTTTTGGAGACGGGTGGGTTGCATACAAAAATAGACCTTTTAAAAATTATTGTTATTATTATTATTATTATAAAAACGTGAATATTAAGAGAGAAAACCACGCAACTCTTATTTAATTAAATTCCACTCCCCTGCACGATTAAAACCTGACATTCCTCCCCCCCCTAGGATTAATAAGGCAACCAATTTAACATGCAGCCGGGGTGCACATATTTAAAAAGGCATCGGGGGTGGGGGGTGGGAGAGCTCAGAAAAGTTTTAAAAACCCGAATTCAGGATTCTCTCTCTCCGCCCCCCCCCCCCCAGGGAAGAGGGAAATGGGGGGTTTTCTCCACTTTAGCGGGCTTGGAAAATTGTGCGCACTTTTTTTTACCCCCTTTGCTATTAATTTCAAGAACGCGCAGGAAAAAAAACCATAAGCCAAAAGGGAAACAAACGCTGCGGAATCCGGGGGAGGCATGAATGACATATATATATGTATTTTTAAAGGGAATTCCCCACCCCAAACCCGCAGAGGAATAAATATTGCCTGTTGTCTCGCCTAGCCCCCTCCCCCCCATTGCACTCGCTGTCTGGTTTCTCTCTCTCTCTCTCTCGTCCGACGCCGATTTTCAAGTAAAAAGCTTTGCGCAGCTGTCCCACGAAGAGTTTGCGCGGGGCGTTCTCCCATCCCCGTTCTTGCGCCGCGCCAGTCTTGCGGCTCCCGGGATTGTAAAGTGCACACGGTGCTCCCTCTGTCCCGATGGCCCCTGACCGGCTGAGTTACTCCCCTTCCCACCCCAGGCGCCGCATCCTGAGCATGCCCGCGATCCTCGGGGCAGCGCGGCGGCAAGCAGCCTCCGCGGTTACCTGCCTGGGAGTCGGGGAGGAAGGGAGCGCGGGTTTGCAGGCGCGGCAGCCCCCGTTGCGCGCGATCCAAACCGTCCGAAACCTCAGGGGGTCCGCGTCCGAGCGCCGCAGGAAGGCAGCCCGGCCGCGCCCGGACCGGGCGTAGATTGAGCGGTCCCGGCGGCGGCGGCGGCAGCGGCTGCGACCTTGCGCTCCTTCTGCCGCAGGTGGATCTTGGTGTGGCGCTTGCGCTCGTCGCTGCGCGCGAACTTCCTGCCGCAGAAGTCGCAGGCGAAGGGCTTCTCGCCGGTGTGCGTGCGGATGTGGGTGGTGAGGTGGTCGCTGCGGCTGAAGTTGCGCATGCAGATGCGGCACTGGAAGGGCTTGTGGCCCGTGTGGATGCGGATGTGGCGGGTGAGTTCGTCGGAGCGCGAGAAGCGGCGGTCGCAGCCCTCGGCCGGGCACGGGTAAGGCCGCTCGTGCACCGGCGTCTTGCTGGGCCGGGTTGGGGTACTTGCGCGGCCTCAGGATGGGGCGCAGCGGCAGGCTACCCGGCCCCCCGTAAGCGCCCGGCCCCAGGCGCGCCCCGACCGACGTCGCCGGCCCTTCGCTCAGTCCGCTCGGAGGGGCGCCCAGCGTAAAGTTGCGGATGGTGGAGAGCGGAGTGAGCGGCGGAGGAACGCGCACCGACTCCAGCGCGCAGGGGAAAGGTTTGCGCTCCGGCGGGCCGTGGAACTCGCGCTGGCACGGAGGCGGAGGAGGCGGCGGCGGGGGAGGCGGCTGGAAGAAGCCCGCGTACTCCGGGATCATGGAGAAGAGGTCGCCTCCCACCGATCCCACGTTCTTGGGGGAAGGATGGTAGGACGGGGGCGGTGGATAGGGCGCAGCCGAGGCGGCCAGGAAGGGCGAGGAGCCGTCGGACGGGGCCGGCTGCTGCGCCTGGCTTTGGTAAAGCTCCCCGCAGGCAGAGTAAGGAGGAGGAGGCGGCTGCGGCTGCGAGTAAAGATGCTCCAGGTCCATGGCGCATCCGTGGCCCACTGGGGATCCCGCGGAGGGCGGTGGACGACGGCACCGAGGCCGGGGAGGCAGCCGAGGGCGCAGCCACTCCCTGCAGGATGCCGGCGCTGACCAAGTTGAGGATGCCGTCGGTCGCGTAGCAGCCGGCGCCCGGATACGGAGGGTCGATGGAGAACTTGCCCATGTAAGTGAAGGATTGGGCGCGCGGCGGCGGTGGCGCGAACCCGCTGCAGGCGTAGGGCAGGTCCAGCGCTCGTTTGTCGCCCATCTCTGCGCCGATCAGGCCATCTGGAAAGGACGGAGGGGACAGAAAGAAAACCCGTCACCGGCCGGCCGCGCATCTGGAGCGCTTTCCTCGGGATCCCTGCCCCACCTCCCCGGGCGTTGCCTTCGCTGCTGGGGCAACTTTAGCTTGAAGCCAGGCATTGGGCGTAAGGAGGGGGGAGTGAGAGAAAGAGAGAGGGATGGAGGGGGAAAGAGAGAAAGAGAGAGAGAAAAAAGAGAAAGAGAGAGAAGGAAAGAGGGAGAGAGATAAAGAGAGAGGGAGGGAGGAAAAGAAAGTGAGTGAGTGAGTGAGAGAGAGACAGAGGAAGGGAGGGAGAGTATGAGAGAGAGAGAGAGAGAGAGTGAGAGAGAGAAACGAGAAAGAAAGAGTGAGTGAGGGACAGAGAAAGAATGAGAGAGCGAGAGAGAAAAAAAGAGAGAGGGAGAGAGAAACTAAAGCAGAGGCCCCTTCACTGCGCCCGATCCTACAGCTACTCAAGCTCTGGCCAAAGTTAAAGAGGCGAACAGGAGAATCCCTTGAAGTTCGGCTAGTCTCTCTTGGATCCACCCGGACTGAGCCCAGGAATATGAAAAGCCGGCCTGGGCGATCCAAGAGATCCCGCGCTCATTGGACGGCCCCTGCCGGGATCCACATCAAGACCAGGGCGACTACTTCCAGTTGCAAAGCTTGCTCCTTCGCCCGGGCTTCTTGGCGCAGAAACAGGC
>NC_091954.1:8588616-8623616 GCF_031021105.1 Erythrolamprus reginae
CAGCCCGCTGAGGTTGACGGGGATTTTGTCCACCGCCTTGGCGGTCATCCTGGAGCGAAGGACCCCCCCAACCCCACCCGCCCGCCCCCGGGACTCGACCCAGGGGCCGCTTATTCCTCCAGAGTGGGGCTGAGGCGCTTATCTAGGGCAGAGGCGTGGGGAGCAGGTGCGTGTGTGTGTGTGGGGACACCCACATTGGCCAAGCGGGCGCCGGCGGGGCTGGAAACGCTCCACTCTCCACCTTTGCGCCCTTTTGCAACTAACCGGGCAGCTGGCAAAGTGCGCTCCAAGTATTTATGGGGCGGCGGTGAATGCCCCCACGTCACTGCCCATATAAGGACTGGGGAAGAGGGGAAGGGCGGGGGCTCGCCGTCACGTGCGCCCCCCCCGAACTGTACGCCAGTGTGTGTGTGTGTGTGGGTTTGTGTGTGGGTTTGTATCTATGTGTGCGCGCGCGTAAAAGTTGGAGCTCCAGGCGATTGCAAGGCTGGAGAGAGGCGGGTTCCCGCGGCCGGTGCGGAGAGAGAAGGCGAGGGGGGGGGGGCGAGGAGGGCCATGCCAGCCCCCCCCCCCGCCCCAAACGGGCCGTATCCGGCTCCACCCGCGCTGCCTTTTTGGGGAGCTTTCCGGGCAAAGGAGCGGCGGGGGCGGCCAATCTCTAGTCGCCTTCTCCTCTGCGGGGTAGAGGACCGGGGATGGGGCGCGCTCTTGGAGAGCCGGGGATGGAGAAAGGGGCCGAGCCGGGGATGGAGAAAGGGGCCGAGCCGGGGATGGAGAAAGGGGCCGGCCAGTGGCCGAACCAACCGCCTGCCGGACAGCTCCGAGTTGGCCTGGTGGGCGTCCCTGCAGCGGAGGCGGCTGGCTGACTGGCTTCCGCGGGGTAGCTTGGTGCTGGTGCTGCTACCGGGCGCTGCCCCGTTTGGGGGTGTGTGGGGGTGAGCGCTGCTTTTTCTCCGGGGGTCCACTCCGGGGTCCACCCCGCGGGGTGCGGATCTCCACGTCCCCCGCGGGCTTCATAAAAGACCCAGCCTCCTCCTCCTGCTACTACTACTACTGTTACTACTATAAGCAGTAACTTTTTATTACTGCTAATGCTGCTGCTGCTACTGTTATTACTACTACTACAGTACTACTACCCTGGTTGTCTGTTCTTTCTCCCAAAAGGAGCGGCCCCTCTTAGCATGCTCAAAGGCGCTTTCTCTTCCTTGGCCTCCTGGGTGACAGCACCTCCTCCCTCCGCGGGTCTCGTTAGCACAGAGTTAGGCTGGCTCCTTCCTTCCTTCCTTCCTTCCTTCCTTCCTTCCTTCCTTCCTTCCTTCCTTCCTTCCTTCCTTCCTTCCTTCCTTCCTTCCTTCCGTCCTTCCTTCCTTCCTTCCTTCCTTCCTTCCTTCTTTCCTTCCTTCCTTCTTTCCTTCCTTCCTTCTTTCCTTCCTTCCTTCCTTCCTTCCTTCCTTTTTTCCTTCCTTCCTTCCTTCCTTTTTTCCTTCCTTCCTTCTTTCCTTCCTTCTTTCCTTCCTTTTTTCCTTCCTTCCTTCCTTCTTTCCTTCCTTCCTTCCTTCCTTCTTTCCTTCCTTCCTTCCTTCTTTCCTTCCTTCCTTCCTTTTTTCCTTCCTTCCTTCCTTCCTTCCTTCCTTCCTTCCTTCCTTCCTTCCTTCTTTCCTTCCTTCCTTCTTTCCTTCCTTCCTTCCTTCCTTTTTTCCTTCCTTCCTTCCTTCCTTTTTTCCTTCCTTTTTTCCTTCCTTCCTTCCTTTTTTCCTTCCTTCCTTCCTTCCTTCCTTTCCAACAACACTTCTCTCTCTCTCTCTCTCTGTATGTCTCCCTCCCTCCCAAACTCTCCCTTTCCCTCCCCTCTCCCTCTGGGTTCTCTGCCTCGGGAAGATTCACCTAGCGGGGCCCGATCCCTCTCCCACAATTTCTTGGGAAAGCCCCGGCGGGGGTGGTGTGTGTGCCGCGCGACCCGGCTTGTCTGATCTTCGCCAGATGCAGAAAGGGGTGAAGCTCGTGGGGAGGGCGTCCAGTCCCCCCACCCAACTAGCCCCTGGGAAATGTGCCCCCCCCCGGGCTTAACTGGCCTTCCAGGGAATTCTACTTTGATTTAAAACTTTTTTAAAAATCCCCTCGCCCCCCTGTGGGCACAGTATGAACTGCAACCAGAAAATGTTCTACCCGGTTTCTAAAAGCCAAAAGGCGCAACTGCTCAAAATAGGATAAAATAGAATAGAATGGAATAAGATATAGAATATAACAGAATAGAATAGATTAGAATAGGATTTAGAATAGAATAGATTAGAATAGGATTTAGAATAGAATAGAATAAGATATAGCATGGTATAGATAGAATAGAATAAGATATAGCATAGTATAGATAGAATAGAATAGAATAGAATTTTTATTGCCCAAGTGTGACTGGACACCCAAGGAAATTGTCTTGTTGCATATGTTCTCAGTGTACATAAAAGATAAGACTTTTATTTTTAAAAAAATGAGGCTGGTATTAAATACAATAAGGTTTAAAAATTGTTTTAAAGTACACAACACAACCGAACAAATTCCATTAAATTAGAATTACAGCACACAATGACTACGTGATTCTATTAACATTTCCACAAACTTTTTTTTAAAAAATTACTCTTCACATTTTGTTATTGTTCTGATCAAGCTACAATAAACTCCATATTCGCCTTACATTTCAGAGAAAAAAATGCAAAGTATTTTAAAGCAGTAGAAATAAACGAATTTATTATTAGAGTTCTGTCATTCGATCTTTTAAAATTGACTCTCTTTTTTTTTGGACAAATGAAAATATCAGTGGTGTTTTTTTTTAAAAAAAAGAATGATTCGAATACGTTTTGAAAAAAAGAAGGCTCAATAAATAATACGGCAGCGACTCTTCAGTTAGGCAGCCTCCTTCTTGTTAAATCGGTACTCATTTGATTGTCTGCTTCGTATGGAAATACAGTGACACCTCGTCTTACAAACGCCTCGTCATACAAACTTTTCATGATACAAACCCAGGGTTTAAGATTTGTTTGCCTCTTCTTACAAACTATTTTCACCTTACAAACCCACCGCCGCCACTGGGATGCCCCGCCTCTAGACTTCTGTTGCCAGCAAAGCACCCGTTTTTGTGCTGCTGGGATTTCCCTGAGGCTCCCCTCCATGGGAAACCCCACCTGCGTACTTCCGTGTTTTTGTGATGCTGCAGGGGAATCCCAGCATCACAAAAACCAGCGCTTCGCTGGCAACAGAGGTCCGGAGGTGGGGTTTCCCAGCGAGGGGAGCTTCAGTGAAATCACAGCATCACAAAAACACAGAGGTCCAGAAGTGGGGTTTCGAAGACTTTGGTGTTTTTGCGATGCTGCGATTTCACTGATGCTCCCTTCGCTAGGAAACCCCACCTCCGGACCTCTGTTGCCAGCGAAGCGCTGGTTTTTGTGATGCTGGGATTCCCCTGCTGGTATACCCCTGCAGCATCGCAAATACACAGAAATCTGGAGGTGGGGTTTCCCATGGAGAGGAGCCTCAGGGGAATCCCAGCAGCGCAAAAACGGGCGCTTCAGCTGGCAAAAGGGGTGAATTTTGGGCTTGCACGCATTAATCGCTTTTCCATTGATTCCTATGGGAAACATTGTTTCGTCTTACAAACTTTTCACCTTAAGAACCTTGTCCCGGAACCAATTAAGTTTGTAAGACAAGGTATCACTGTATTGTTGAAATAAACATTCTTACCTGAGCTGAATCAACTCAGAAATACCAAGCCAGCAGGAAAACATGTTCTTTTCGCTCCCACATGCAACCATGAAGTCTTGAAAAGTTCTAGGTGCAGAGCAAGAATGGGTTTCCCTGTTTTGATGCTGCGGTCTGTGTCTGAGTGACAGCCACATCCAACTCTAACTGGCCACAGCCACATCCAACTCAATTACACAGATTTTGGCCCTGACATTTAACTAATTTTCTCCACCCACCCCTTCCTTCTCCTCTGCCTCCATTCTACCCTCTTTGGTGTACGATGGCATCTCTGTTCATCGCCCACCTTCTCTGGGACTTTTAGATGAGGGGGGATGGATGGGGAACTCACCAAATTTTCCGTTGACACCAAACTGCCAGGAATAGCCAATTCTCCAGAAGAAAGATTCAAGAGATAGAATAGAATAGAATTTTATTGGCCAAATGTGATTGGACACACAAGGAATTTGTCTTTGTGTATATGCTCTCAGCGTACATAAAATAAAATATACATTTGTCAAGAATCATGTGGCACGACACTTAATGATTGTCATAGGGGTCAAATAAGCCATGAAGAAGCAATCAATATTAATAAAAATCTTAGGATATAAGCAACAAGTTACAGTCATACAGTCCTAAATGGGAGGAAATGGGTGATAGGAATGATGAGAAAAACTAGTAGAATAGAAGTGCAGATTTAGTAGAAAGTCTGAGGGTGTTGAGGGAATTATTTGTTTAGTAGAGTGATGGTGTTCGGGGAAAAACTGCTCTTATGTCTAGTTATCTTGGTGTGCAGTGCTCTGTAGCGACGTTTTGAGGGTTGGAGTTGAAACAGTTTGTGTCTAGGATGTGAGGGGTCAGTAAATAATTTCCCCGCCCTCTTTTTGACTCATGCAGTATACAGGTTCTCAATGGAAGGCAGATTGGCAGCAATTGGTATTTCTGCAGTTCTGATTCTCCTCTGAAGTCTGTGTCGGTCCTATTGGGTTGCAGCACCAAACCAGACAGTTATAGAGGTGCAGATGACAGACTCAATGATTCCTCTGTAGAACTGGATCAGCAGCTCCTTGGGCAGTTTGAGCTTCCTGAGCTGGCGCAGAAAGAACATTCTTTGTTGTGCTTTTTTGAGGATGTTTTTGATGTTAGGTGACCATTTTAGGTCTTGAGATATGATAGAACCTAGAAATTTGAAGGTCTCTACTGTTGATACTGTGTTGTCTAGTATTGTGAGAGGTGGAAGGGTTTCTCCTAAAGTCTACCACCATTTCTACGGTTTTGAGTGTGTTCAGTTCTAGATTGTTCTGGTCACACCACAAGGATAGAAGGATCTTGACAGCCTTGAACAATGGGCACTATCTAAACAGAATGAAATTCAGTGGTGAAAAAAGGCAGGTTCTTTATTTAGGCAAGAAAAACAAAATGCACAGGTACAATATAGGTGGTACATTGCTCAACAGTAGTAACTTTGAGAGGGATCTTGTAGTCCCAGTGGACAACTATTTAAATATGAGCCAGCTGTGTGCAGCAGCTGCCAAAAAAGCCAGCACAATTCTAGGCTGCATTAACAGATGTTGTGGTTAGCTCTGCCCCAGCTCCTGCCCCAAGGACTGTGGGTGTGGGGGAGACATCCACATGCTGCAGGCCTGTTTTGCCTTCGGTGGAATCTGCTGATGAAGGCTCCTCTGACCAAGAAGACATGAATGACAGGGAGGAAGAGAGTGTGGCAGACAGCTCAGAAGGAGATCAATTATCTAGCTCCTCCTTGGATTCAGAACAAGAGTTAATGATACAGCCTCGCATGCGGAGAGCGATGCATAGGCAACAACAACTGAGAGATTATTATCAAAGAAAATGAGGCCACCTGTGGCTGGGTGGGGCTGTGGTAATTAGTGAGGCTGCTATAAATAGCAGCCTGTGGGTTTGGCCATTGTGGAGGATTATCTGATCGTTGTGTTTCGTGCCTTGGAATACTGCATTCAGTTTTAGTCGCCACGATGCAAAAAGGATGTTGAGACTCTAGAAAAAGTGCAGAAAAGAACAACAAAAATGATTAAAAGGCTGGAGGCTAAACATATGAAGGATGCAGGAATTGGGTAAGACTAGTTTAATGAAAAGAAGGACCAGGGGAGACATGATAGCAGTCTTCCAATATCTCAGGGGTTACCACAAAGAAGAAGGGACCGACCTATTCTCCAAAGCACCCGAGGGTAGAACAAGAAACAATGGGTGGAAACTAAACAAGAAGAGAAGCAACTTAGAATTAAGGAGAAATTTCCTGACAGTTACAACAATTAATCAGTGGAACACCATGCCTCCAGAAGTTGTGAATGCTCCAACACTGGAAGCTTTTAAGAAGACATTGGATAATCATTTGTCTGAAGTGGTGTAGGTTTTCCTGCCTAAGCAGGGGGTTGGACTAGAAGACGTCCAAGGTCCCTTCCAACTCTGTTGCTATTATTTTAGGATGGGTTTGGTCCAATGTCCCTGGAGCTAGCATTGCTAAATCTCTTCTTCAGAATCCTCTCCAGTGGTTTGACACAGGGGTGGTTGTGAACATGTCTTGGCTTACAAATGTAAACCCAACTGACTCCTGTAGAATAGAGTTGAAGAATTCCATTGATGACTATCAAGGCATTCTTCTCAAGCTCTCCCAACCACAAGCATGTCTACAGTCATTTCGAGAGGCAGTTACAGTTTTCTGGGAAAGTCTATTGAAGATTTGGTTGCAGACAATGGAACTGTAGGATCAAACTGTACAATAAATATAATATCTTCATAAACGACATAGATGAGGGAATCCTAGGTTTAGAAAGCTTAGAACTACATTGCCTTAAACACGCTCTAAGCATAGCCCATACAATTATTACAGTGTTCCCTCGATTTTCGCGGGGGATGCGTTCTGAGACTGCCCGCGAAAGTCCAATTTCCGCGAAGTAGAGATGCGGAAGTAAATACACCATTTTTGGCTATGAACAGTATCACAAGCCTTCCCTTAACACTTTAAACCCCCAAATTACCATTTCTCATTCCCTTAACAACCATTATTACTGGTACTCACCGTTGAATAAGACACTTAGTGATCCTGATATTTATAAACATAATTATTTATTAACAATAATTATTTTTTTTGTTATTTATTTGCAAAAATTATTAATTTGGCAATGACGTATGATGTCATCGGGCGGGAAAAACCATGATATAGAAAAAAACCCGCAAGTATTTTTTTAATTAATATTTTTTGAAAAACCGTGGTATAGGCTATTCGCGAAGTTCGAACCCGCGAAAATCAAGGGAGTATTATATTATTATTATTTATTAGATTTGTATGCCGCCCCTCTCCGCAGACTCCGGGCGGCTCACAAATCACCTGCTACAACGTCCTTCCTGCCAACGACTACTTCAGCTTCAACCACAACAACACACGAGCACACAACTGATACAAACTCAATGTAAACCGCTCCAAACTCGACTGTAGGAAATACGACTTTAGTAACCGAGTAGTTAATGCATGGAACTCACTTCCAGACTCTGTAGTATCATCACCTAACCCACAAAACTTTACCCTTAGACTACCCACTGTTGACCTCTCCTGATTCCTAAGAGGTCAGTAAGGGGCGTACATAAGTGCACCAGCGTGCCTTCCATCCTCTGACCTAATGTTTGTTTTTTAATTTTTTATAATTAGTATCATGTATATGAATATTATTATATCTTTACATACACCAAATATGTACTTGACAAATAAAATGAATGAATGAATGAATGAATGGATGAATGAATGAATGAATAAATAATAGAACAATAACTTATCAAATTTGTGGATGATACTAAGCTGGCAGGAATAGCCAACATCTTAGAAGATAAGCTCAAAATTCAGATGGCTCTTGACAGATTTGAATACTGGGCTTTATCTAACCAAATTAAATTCAATGATGAAAAAAGTAAAGTTCTATACATAGGCAAGAAAACCAAAACTACACATATAGACTGGGTGAAACCGGACTTAATAGCAGCAACTGTGAGAGGGATCTTGGAGTCTTAGTGGACAACCAGCTAAATATAATCCAGTTGTGTGTAGTGGCACCCAAAAAAAGCCAATGCAATCCTAAATTGCATTAACAGAGGGATACAATCAAGATGAAACGAGGTGCTATAGAAACATAGAAGACTGACGGCAGACAAAGACCTCATGGCCCATCTAGTCTGGCCTTTTACTATTTTCTGTATTTTATCTTAGGTTGAATATAGGTTTATCCCAGGCATGTTTAAATTCAGTTACTGTGGATTTACCAACCACATTTGCTGGAAGTTTGATCCAAGCATCTACGACTCTTTCAGTGAAATAATATTTTCTTACGTTGCTTCTGATCTTTCCCCCAACTAACCTCAGATTGTGCCCCCTTGTTCTTGTGTTCACTTTCCTATTAAAAACACTTCCCTCCTAAACCTTATTTAACCCTTTAACATATTTAAATATTTCGATCGTGTCCCCCCTTTCCCTTCTGTCCTCCAGACTATACAGATGGAGTTCATGAAGTCTTTCCTGATACGTTTTATGCTTAAGACCTTCCATCATTTTTGTAGTCCGTCTTTGGACCCGTTCAATTTTATCAATATCTTTTTTATAGGTGAGGTCTCCAGAACTGAATTAATACCACTCTATAAAGCCTTATTCTACACCTAGAATACTGCATCCAATTTTGGTCACCACACTATAAAAAAGATGTTGAGACTCTAGAAAAAGTGCAGAGAAGAGCAACCAAGATGATTAGGGGACTGGAGACTAAAACATACGAAGAATGGTTGCAAGTACTTGGCATGGCGGAAGAGCCTTCTCTGTGGCGGCCCCGGCCCTCTGGAACCAACTCCCCCCAGAGATTAGAATTGCCCCCACCCTCCTTGCCTTTCGTAAGCTTCTTAAAACCCACCTCTGCCGCCAGGCATGGGGGAACTGAGATACTTTCCCCCCCTAAGCCTTTACAATTATATGCATGGTATGTCTGTATGTATGTTTGGTTTTATAATAACGGTTTTTTAGTTGTTTTAGTATTGGATTGTTACATGCTGTTTTTATTATTGTTGTTAGCCGCCCCGAGTCTGCGGAGAGGGGCAGCATACAAATCCAATAAATAGATAGATAGATAGATAGATAGATAGATAGATAGATAGATAGATAGATAGATATTCTAGTGAAGAGAAGGACTAGGGGAGACATGATAGCAGTGTCCCAATATTCAAGAGGCTTCCACAGAGAGGAAGGAGTCAAGCTATTTTTCAAGGCACCCGAAAGCCAGACAAGGAATAATGGATGGAAGCTGAACAAGGAGAGATTCAATCTGGAAATCTCGGACATCAACACCCTTGAAAATGTCCAGAGATACTTCACCAGAAGAGCCCTTCACTCCTCCACTCGAAACAGAATACCCTACGAAAGCAGACTATCAATCCTGGGTCTAGAAAGCTTAGAACTACGTCGCCTAAAACAAGATCTAAGTATTGCCCACAAGATCATATGCTGCAACGTCCTGACTGTCAATGACTACTTCAGCTTCAATCGCAACAACACAAGAGCACGCAACAGATTCAAACTTAATATTAACCGCTCCAAACTTGACTGTAAAAAATAAGACTTCAGCAACCGAGTTGTCGAAGGGTGGAACTCATTACCTGACTCAGTAGTGTCAACCCCTAACCCCCAACATTTTTCCCTTAGACTATCCACGATTGACCTCTCCAGGTTCCTTAGAGGTCAGTAAGGGGCATGCATAAGTGCACCAGTGTGCCTTCCGTCCCCTGTCCCATTGTCTCTCCTTATCTCATTTATCTTTTCTTCCTTTCATATATGTTCACTTATACTTTTATATCTTTTCTTCTATTCTTTTCTTTATTTATATTATTGCATATCTATTCTCTTCAATGTGTATTATGTATTGGACAAAATAAATAAGTAAAATAAAATAAATAAGGAGAACTTTTCTGTAAGTGAGAAGAACAATCAACCAATGGGACAGAAGTTCCCAGAAGTTCCTGGAGGGGTCTGTAATATGGTAAATGATTTAGCGTTACTAGATAAATGGTCAAAGCAATGGAAACTGCAGTTTAATGTTTCCAAATGTAAAATAATGCACTTGGGGAAAAGGAATCCTAAATCTGAGTATTGCATTGGCAGTTCTGTGTTAGCAAAAACTTCAGAAGAGAAGGATTTAGGGGTAGTGATTTCTGACAGTCTCAAAATGGGTGAGCAGTGTGGTCGGGCGGTAGGAAAGGCAAGTAGGATGCTTGGCTGCATAGCTAGAGGTATAACAAGCAGGAAGAGGGAGATTGTGATCCCCTTATATAGAGCGCTGGTGAGACCACATTTGGAGTACTGTGTTCAGTTCTGGAGACCTCACCTACAAAAAGATATTGACAAAATTGAACGGGTCCAAAGACGGGCTACAAGAATGGTGGAAGGTCTGAAGTATAAAACGTATCAGGAAAGACTTCATGAACTCAATCTGTATAGTCTGGAAGACAGAAGGAAAAGGGGGGACATGATCGAAACATTTAAATATGTTAAAGGGTTAAATAAGGTTCAGGAGGGAAGTGTTTTTAACAGGAAAGTGAACACAAGAACAAGGGGACACAATCTGAAGTTAGTTGGGGGAAAGATCAAAGGCAACATGAGAAAGTATTATTTTACTGAAAGAGTAGTAGATCCTTGGAACAAACTTCCAGCAGACGTGGTTGGTAAATCCACAGTAACCGAATTTAAACATGCCTGGGATAAACATATATCCATTGTAAGATAAAATACAGGAAATAGTAAAAGGGCAGACTAGATGGACCATGGGGTCTTTTTCTGCCGTCAGTCTTCTATGTTTCTATGTTTCTATGTTCCCTTCGGAGGTTGTGGGAGTTTCATTATTGGGAGCTTTCAAAAAGAGATGAACATCAGAAATGGTGAAGGGTCTCCTTCTTGGACTGGGGGGTTGGACTAGATGACCTACAAGGTCCCTTCTAATTTTATTCATCTGTATCTATGAGGCCAGGCCCTACCTGGGAGCCTAATTTAGGGGCCCTCATCACCTCGAGGCTCGACTACTGTAACGCTCTCTACATGGGGCTACCTTTGAAAAATGTTTGGAAACTTCAGATCGTGCAGAATGCAGCTGCGAGAGCTATCATGGGCTTTCCCAAATATGCCCATGTTACACCAACACTCCGCAGTCTGCATTGGTTGCCGATCAGTCTCCGGTCACAATTTAAAGTGTTGGTTATGCCCTATAAAGCCCTTCATGGCATCGGACCAGAATATCTCCGGGACCGCCTTCTGCCGCACGAATCCTAGCGACCAGTTAGGTCCCACAGAGTTGGCCTTCTCCAGGTCCCGTCGACTAAGCAATGTCATCTGGCGGGACCCAGGGGAAGAGCCTTCTCTGTGGCGGCCCTGACTCCCTGGAACCAACTCCCCCCAGATATCAGAGTTGCCCCCACCCTCCTTGCCTTTTGCAAGGTCCTTAAAATCCACCTCTGTCGTCAGGCATGGGGGAATTGAGATATTCCCTTCCCCCTAGGCTTATAAAATTTATGCATGGTATGTCTGTTTGTATGATTGGTCTCTTAAATTGGGTTTTTTTAAAATTACTTTTTATATTAGATTTGTTATATTTGTCTTTTTTACTGCTGTTAGCCGCCCCGAGTCTGCGGAGAAGGGCGGCATACAAATCTAATTAATAAATAAATAAATAAGTGAAACGAGGTGCTATAGAAACATAGAAGATTGATGGCAGAAAAAGACCTCATGGTCCATCTAGTCTGGCCTTTTACTATTTCCTGTAGTTTATCTTAGGTTGAATATAGGTTTATCCCAGGCATGTTTAAATTCAGTTACTGTGGATTTACCAACCACGTCTGCTGGAAGTTTGTTCCAAGGATCTACTACTCTTTCAGTAAAATAATATTTTCTCATGTTGCTTTTGATCTTTCCCCCAACTAACTTCAGATTGTGCCCCCTTGTTCTTGTGTTCACTTTCCTATTAAAAACACTTCCCTCCTGAACCTTATTTAACCCTTTAACATATTTAAATGTTTCGATCATGTCCCCCCTTTTCCTTCTGTCCTCCAGACTATACAGATTGAGTTCATGAAGTCTTTCCTGATACATTTTATGCTTAAGACCTTCCACCATTCTTGTAGCCCGTCTTTGGACCCGTTCAATTTTGTCAATATCTTTTTGTAGGTGAGGTCTCCAGACTAGATGACCTACAAGGTCCCTTCTAATTCTATTTATGTGTATCTATGAGGCCAGACCCTACCTGGAAGCCTAATTTAGGGGCCATAAACTTCCAAACAGATTTCTAATACAGCCCAACTCCTAACACATTTATCCTAGCAGTACTGAAGGAAGTATGGAGAATAAACATTAAACTGATTTTTTCCCACCCCCATCTCTGAATTCCAACTCTGGCGATAAGCCATTGTCTGCTGACAATAAATGTATCCAAATAATAAAGTGCGTAGGAAATTATATTGCTGTCAATAATTTAATTTACACCAAATAACATTTTGACAAGGTAAGTGTTATATATGATCTCACATTTAGTATAATATTTGGAAAATATATATTCCAGAAAGTCAACATCTGATTACTGGAATCAACTTATATAATAATAAATGTCACAGTAGGTTACACACTAATTCAACTTTAATTGTCTGACTATAGAGGCAATGTTGGGGATAGTTAATACTCGCTTGCAGGTTCATTATAAGAGGCTGTTTTGGAGCAGTGTCTGGCTTGGTGGCTAACACCCCGCTTCCCAGCCACCTCCCCCAGGGGAAGGGAAAGCCAGGCCGAATAGACCCCAGGATTACAGCTGCATATGATCTAAGTCCTTTCCCAGGTTGCGGGTGTACTTCAAAGGCTTGTGAAGGGCGTTCTTGGCCTTTGTGGGTGTTCTTTTTATTTTATTTTATTTTTAACCTGAGAAGAAGAAGAAGGAAGGAGGAGGAGGAGGAGAAAGAAGACAGAGACAGGGATGGGGCAGAAGGAGGAGGAGGGAGAAGGAGGAGGAGGAGAAGTGGAGAAGGAGGAGGAGGAGGAGAAAGAGAAGACAGAGACAGGGATGGGGAAGAAGAAGGAGGAGGAGGGGGAGAAGGGAGGAGGAAGAGAGAAAGAAGAAGAAAGAGAAGAAGGAGAAAGGAGGAGGAGGAAGAGAAAAAGAAGGAGGAGAAAAAAGAAGGAAGAAGAAGAGGAGAAGAAGGAGGAGGAGGAGAAGGAGAAAGAGAAGACAGAGACAGGGATGGGGAAGAAGAAGGAGGAGGAGGGGGAGAAGGGAGGAGGAAGAGAGAAAGAAGAAGAAAGAGAAGAAGGAGAAAGGAGGAGGAGGAAGAGAAAAAGGAGGAGAAAAAAGAAGGAAGAAGAAGAGGAGAAGAAGGACGAGGAGGAGAAGGAGAAAGAGAAGACAGAGACAGGGATGGGGAAGAAGAAGGAGGAGGAGGGGGAGAAGGGAGGAGGAAGAGAGAAAGAAGAAGAAAGAGAAGAAGGAGAAAGGAGGAGGAGGAAGAGAAAAAGAAGGAGGAGAAAAAAGAAGGAAGAAGAAGAGGAGAAGAAGGAGGAGGAGGAGAAGGAGAAAGAGAACACAGAGACAGGGATGGGGAAGAAGAAGGAGGAGGAGCAGGAGGAGAAGAGGGAGGAGAAGGAGTAAGAGAGAAAGAAGAAGAAAGAGAAGAAGGAGGAGGAGCAAGAGAAAAAGAAGGAGGAGAAAAAAGAAGGAAGACAGAAGAAGAGGAAGGGAAAGGAGGAGGAGGAGGAGGAGAAGAAGAAGAAACAGAAGAAGAAACAGAAGAAGAAGAAAAAGAAGAAGAAACAGAAGAAGAAGAAGAAGAAGAAGAAGAAGAAACAGAAGACGGAAGAAGAGGAAGGGGAAGGAGGAGGAGGAGGAGAAGAAGAAGAAACAGAAGAAGAAACAGAAGAAGAAGAAGAAGAAGAAGAAGAAGAAGAAACAGAAGAAGGGAGAAGAGGAAGGGGAAGGAGAAGGAGGAGGAGTAGAAGGTGAAGATGAAGAAGAAGAAGAAGAAGAAGAAGAAGAAGAAGAAGAAGAAGAAGAAGAAGAAGAAGAAGAAGAAGAAGAAGAAGAAGAAAGGGAGAATAGCGAAGAAAGCCGGCAGGGACGGATGTCTCCCTCCCTTCAATCCCAAGAATGACAGTAGCTCTTGCCCCCCCACCCCCCCACCCCGTGCGTAGAGTCATGGTGAGAAGTCGGCGCCCTTGTTGTTCTTCCCAGGTGCCAGTCCATCTCTGCGCTCGCTTCCTCTGGCCCTCCCTCCAGGTCTCTCCTGCTGGGCTCTTTGGATCCACGCCCACGGCGCCCGGAGGCCCTTGAGGGTAGCTGGGACCTCAGCATTGCTGGCCTGCTGCCAACTGCCCACACATTTCCTTGGTCAGGGTGTGTGTGTGTGTGTGTAGGTGGAGGTTTTCACCCCAGCCTTTCAAGTGGGTCAGGAACAAAACTGCCACAAAGCCCTCCGTTCTTTTTCTGTCTCCCTTCCAGAAAGCTCGGAAACAAATGGAGATTCATTCTCCCTCTATCTCCCCTGTTGCACCCTCACTTCCTCAACCCGTATCAAAGGCCTCAATTTTCTGCATTGTCCTTAAATTCGGGCCACCCATTGGGAAGTTGAGGCCCGGCGGTGATATAATTTTGCGATGGCATCACTAGCAATTGCCTTCTCTTTGCAGATGATGTCAAACTATTTAACACCGCCGACAATGCTGCTACCCTTCAAAAAGGCCTTGACCACGTAGCAGAATGGTCTAAAACCTGGCAACTTCGAATCTCCACTACTAAAACACGATCTAAGTATTGCCCACAAGATCATATGCTGCAACGTTCTACCTGTCAATGACTATTTCAGCTTCAATCGCAAGTTGCAAGTACTTGGCATGGTGGAAGAGCCTTCTCTGTGGCGGCCCCAGCCCTCTGGAACCAACTCCCCCCAGAGATTACAATTGCCCCCACCCTCCTTGCCTTTCGTAAGCTCCTTAAAACCCACCTCTGCCTCCAGGCATGGGGGAACTGAGATATTCTTTCCCCTAGGCCTTTACAATTTTATGCATGGCATGTTTAAATGTATGTTTGGTTTTATAATAAGGTTTTTTAAAAGTTGTTTTAGTATTGGATTGTTACATGCTGTTTTTATTATTGTCGTTAGCCACCCTGAGTCTGCGGAGAGGGGCAGCATACAAATCCAATAAATAGATAGATAGATAGATAGATAGATAGATAGATAGATAGATAGATAGATTGATTGATTGATTGATTGATAGATAGATAGATATTCTAGTGAAGAGAAGGACTAGGGGAGGTATGATAGCAGTGTCCAAAGATACTTCACCAGAAGAGCCCTTCACTCCTCCACTCGAAACAGAATACCCTACGAAAGCAGACTATCAATCCTAGGTCTAGAAAGCTTAGAACTACGTCGCTTAAAATATGATCTAAGTATTGCCCACAAGATCATATGCTGCAACGTTCTACCTGTCAATGACTACTTCAGCTTCAACCGCAACAACACAAGAGCACGCAACAGATTCAAACTTAATATTAACCGCTCCAAACTTGACTGTAAAAAATATGACTTCAGCAACCGAGTTGTCGAAGCATGGAACTGATTACCTGACTCGGTAGTGTCAACCCCTAACCCCCAACATTTTTCCCTTAGACTATCCACGATTGACCTCTCCAGGTTCCTAAGAGGTCAGTAAGGGGCGTGCATAAGTGCACCAGTGTGCCTTCCGTCCCCTGTCCAATTGTCTCTCCTTATCTCATTTATCTTTTCTTCCTTTCAAATATGTTCACCTATACTTTTATATCTTTTCTTCTATTCTTTTCTTTACTTATATTATTACACATCTTTCTCTTCAATGAGTATTATGTATTGGACTAACTAACTAACTAACTAACTAACTAACTAACTAACTAACTAAATAAATAAATAAATAAATAAATACTAAATGCTCTGTCTTACACATTGGTAAAAAGAATCAGAATACTAAATGTAAACTTGGAGGAATTGAACTTATTGATAACCCACAATCTGTCAAAGACCTTGGAGTACTCATATTTATTTATTTATTTATTTGTTTGTTTGTTTGTTTGTTTGTTTATTTATTCGATTTTTATGCCGTCCTTCTCCTATTATCCAATGACCTAAGTCCTAGAGCCCACTGCAACAACATTGCCAAAAAGGCTTTAAGAGTTGTTAACCTAATCCTTCGCAGCTTCTTCTCTGGTAATTTTGAACTGCTAACAAGAGCTTACAAAACATTTGTCAGACCAATCCTAGAATACAGCTCGCCTGTATGGAACCCACATTGCATATCTGACATCAACACAATTGAGAGAGACCAGAAATATTTCACAAGAGGAGTCCTTCATTCCTCTTCTCACAACAAAATACCTTACTCCGCCAGACTTGAAATTCTTGGTTTAGACAAATTACAACTCCGTCGTCTCCGTTCCGACCTAATTATAGTTCATAAAATCATATACCAAAATGTCCTACCTGTTAACGACTACTTCATCTTCAACCACAACAACACACGAGAACGAAATCGATTTAAACTAAATGTCAACCTCTCCAAACTTGACTGCAAAAAATACGACTTCAACAACAGAGTAATCAACGACTGGAATGCACTACCTGATTCTGTGGTTTCTACTCCTAACCCCAAAACCTTTAACCTTAGACTATCTACAATTGACCTCTCCCCCTTTCTAAGAGGTCTGTAAGGGGCGTGCATAAGTGCACCACTGTGGCTACCATCCCTGTCCTATTGTCTTCTTTTGTTACTTTTTATCATTACTTATCTAATGTTTTATTTGTACAAATTACCACCCTATAATTGTTTGACAAATAAAATAAATAAATAAATAAATAAATAATCGTACCTAAATATGTAAATCACACCAAACTAGCTAATGTTACTCATGTCAATGTATTTTTTATTTATTTATTTTGTCCAATACACAATACATATTGAAGAGAGTAGACATGTCGTAATATATACAAAGAAAAGGATAGAAGAAAAGGTATAAAAGTAGAGGAGAAGATATATGAAAGGAAGAAAAGATATATGAGATAAAGCAGAGACAATTGGACAGGGGACGAAAGGCACACTGGTGCACTTATGTACTTTCCCTAATCCACAACCATTAACTAATCAGCATACTTCAGCTACATCAACGACCCCAGGTGTTACCCCACTGACTCACCAAAAAGTTTCTACACAGCAGGCAATTGCTGAGCCATCAAACCACACCCACCCACCAGTATTTATAGAAGGAAGGCAGCTCAGGTCTCGCTGTGTTCGCCCTAGAACAAGGACAGAAACACCAGCCTGAAGATGACGAGTGGGACCTCGTCGAAATGTTGCCAGAAATTTCTAAATCCTACACGGGAAGAAACCCGAATATACCAAGACCGTGATTTTGCCAAAACATTGCAAAGACACTCAAAATGTTACACAGAGAAAAACCTGAATTACAATAATCTACACACACACACATTTTGCTGGTAATGGAAATGAAGGGAAATTAGTATAGATCTATTTTGGGTTTATTTGCCTTCATCAGGTAGCCACACCCTTACTGCGATTTGAACCTGAGGCCTCTACCTATATTTGTTTGTTTTTAAAGGATAAATTAAGACTATTAAGACTATTTTTTTTAAAAAGAAAATGGAAAATGGTTCCTTCTCTTCTATGTCCGAGAAACTTCAATGAAACGATTCAAATTCAGCTATCGCGTGTGTTTTGCGGTGGCAAAATTCTATGTTTGCTGCAATGTCCCCAAGAAAAAATTGGTTACAGAATTATAGCTGTCAACTTGTGCTGTCAATTTTTGGGAGATACCTCTAACAATTTTAAGAAAATTATATTTACTCACATACGTATCGGCTCTCCGCTCACATAAACTAGGGAATGACCCCAACTATTTGAGAATATGCATTTTCTTAACAGAGATGTTATTATCGACTACTAATGTCACTACTTTTAAAAAAATATATATTGTAAATAGTGATGACTGTTGTGGTTAGCTCTGGCCCAGCTCCTGCCCCAAGGACTGTGGATGTGGGGGAGACATCCACATGCTGCAGGCCTGTTTTGCCCCCAGTGGAATCTGCTGATGAAGGCTCCTCTGACCAAGAAGACATGAGTGACAGGGAGGAGGAGAGTAGGGCAGACAGCTCAGAAGGAGATCAATGATCTAGCTCCTCCTTGGATTCAGAACAAGAATTAATGATACAGCCACGCATGCGGAGAGTGATGCATAGGCAACAACAACTGAGAGATTATTATCAAAGAAAATGAGGCCACTTGTGGTTGGGTGGGGCTGTGGTAATTAGTGAGGCTGCTATAAATAGCAGCCTGTGGGTTTGGCCATTGTGGAGGATTATCTGATCGTTGTGTTTCGTGACTGCTTTACTGACTTTGATCTTTGTGTGCTGATTTTCCCCCGCTTTGAAACTAAACCAGAGCAAAGTGTGTTTCACTTTGTGAAAGAAGAAGGACTGTGAATTGCCTCACAGCTGCAAGCTAAGTATCACAGAACTGATAAGGGACTTGTACCAATTACCAGTTTGTTTGGAGACGAGTGCTCTTGGCTATACCAAAAGGGGGCTTGGTTTAAGTGAATTTTCATTATAAAGAACATTGTTTTGAATTTTCAAACGTGTGTGTGTCTGAAATTTGTACCTGTGAATTTTCGGAAGGAGTCTACCAGAGAGCCCGACAGAACAGATGACTATTGCTGGTCTATGACTGAAATCAAGTTATATTCTTCTGTAGGATAATAGTACAAAAAGTAGTTTGGTTTGCTTCGAGGTAGCAAAAGTATGAGAGGGTTAAACTTTCTGAGCATTTTGTTGATAGTTATCAGGACAGCTAAAAACGTAATAATAGAATTTGCTTTATGCTGGCCTTTTTAAAAAAGCGATGCCATAAAGATAATTGAAGGATGGAGGAAGTAACATTTTGAACAGATTGACCCAAGTGGTGGCTTTGATCTTTTGTTTAAATCCGTGTGGAAATCCTTGCAGAAAATCCCTCCAAGACTCAAGGAGTTTCTCAGCAAATGTAAGGACCAGCGGAATGAAGAAAAATTGGGTGGCCAATTTTTGGAACCCATATCGCATCTCAGACATTAACACCCTTGAAAATGTCCAAAGATACTTCACCAGAAGAGTCCTTCACTCCTCCACTCGAAACAGAAGACCCTATGAGACTAGACTTTCAATCCTGGGCCTAGAAAGTTTAGAACTAAGATGCCTTAAACAAGATCTAAGTATTGCCCACAAGATCATATGCTGCAATGTCCTGCCTGTCGGCCACTACTTCAGGTTCAACCACAACAACACAAGAGTACACAACAGATTTAAACTTAATATTAACCGCTCCAAACCTGACTAAAAAATATGACTTCAGTAACCGAGTTGTCGAAGCGTGGAACTCATTACCGGGCTCCATAGTGTCATCCCCAAACCCCCAACACTTTACCCTTAGATTATCCACGGTTGACCTATCCAGATTCCTAAGAGGTCAGTAAGGGGCGAGTACAAGTGCACTAGAGTGCCTTCCCTCCCCTGTCCTATTGCTCTCCTATATCTCCTATTCCTTTCTTCTATTCCTATATCTCTTCTTCTACTCTTTCATTGAAACTTCACCAGAAGCGCCCTTCACTCCTCCACTCGAAACAGAATACCCTACGAGACTAGACTTTCAATCCTAGGCCTAGAAAGTTTAGAACTAAGATGCCTTAAACAAGATCTAAGTATTGCCCACAAGATCATATGCTGCAATGTCCTGCCTGTCGGCGACTACTTCAGCTTCAACCACAACAACACAAGAACACACAACAGATTTAAACTTAATATTAACCGCTCCAAACTTGACTGTAAAAAATATGACTTCAGTAACTGAGTTGTCGAATCGTGGAACTCATTACTGGGCTCCATAGTGTCATCCCCAAACCCCCAACACTTTACCCTTAGATTATCTACGGTTGACCTATCCAGATTCCTAAGAGGTCAGTAAGGGGCGAGTACAAGTGCACTAGAGTGCCTTCCGTCCCCTGTCCTATTGCTCTCCTATATCTCCTATACCTTTCTTCCATTCCTATATCTCTTCTTCTATTCTTTCATTGATATGTTCTATTACTATATCTTCTTTTCTATTCTTTCTTAGATATATTTTACTATGAGTATCTCCTCTATAGCCTTCATCATGTATTTTACTATGTGTATATAGATATATACCCACTAAAACCCTCATTGTGTATTGGACAAAATAAATAAATAAAATAAAAATAAAATAAAAACAGAAGAGCCTTCCGAAGGCAGAAATACCTCTGGGAAGGCAGTGTGGTAGGTTTGCTTCTGCCTTGGTACCTTGGCATCTTTCCTCATGCGGAGGTGTGCATCACACCATTAGTCTCCCCCATTGGTCGTTCAAAAAGGGGCTGCTCTCACCCAATCAAATCCTAAGCAGCCAAAGGCTTATTCTTGTCAGTGTGGAAATTAATCCATGCGTCCTTTCCGCCAACCCAGGGTTAAGCAAAGTTGGCTCTTCCATGACTTGTGGACTTCAACTCCCAGAATTCCTGAGCCAATCATGCTAGCTCAGGAATTCTGGGAGTTGAAGTCCGTGTGTCATAGCCAACTTTGGCTACTCCTGTGCTGTTCTGTCTGGGTCACTCCGGAAGCCAAGACCAACCCAAAAAGAGAAGCCAGACACACCGATAAAAGGCAAAGGCAGTTTATAAAATTCAAGAAAAACACAGGTAACAGAAAATGTCCTTACAAACAGGAAAACGCTGTATCTTCAAATATATCCACGAAGGCAAAAGTCCATGCAGCAATACAGGATTCTTGCTGCCAAGACAAGGCTGTAGATAGCAGACCTACACCTCCCACGGGTCTTCCAAACTGCTGGGCCACAAGCCAGGAACAGAGACGTCGAGAACAAAGCAGGACACCGTAACTCCAACTGATAACACTCCACATGGCTTCAAGGGCTTGCCTGCCTTTTAAACCCTGCTAAGGAGGACCACACCCAAGCCCAGCTGTTCCTAATTCAGTGCTGATAATACTTCTTTAATTGCTCCTTTCTTTGATCTGAACGTCTCTGTCGCATGTCAATGACGGCTTGTGCTTCATCACCTAATGACTCCAAGCTACTGGCTGGGGAGAGCCCCCCCCCGGGGCTCTCATGCTGTTCTCCTTCGTCCCATTCCTGACTTTCCTCTCCCCCGTCCGACTGTTCAGCCCCCTCCTCTTTGCTGTCATCCTCCTCCGGGCATGGAGCCAGCAGAGACAGAGCCGGTCCCTGAGCAGCCTCAGGCTGAACCACAACATGTGCCAACCCATGGACTCTGGTTTGCATCTTATCTGCATTACACTACTTCAAGGGTGTTATACTCAATTTAATTGAGGGCCACATTAGGGTTGTGTTTGATCTGGGGGGGGGCATGACCAGGGTGGATGTGATCAGCTCGACGTCACTCGTGACAGGGCGCCGGTGGTAGCCTGAGCAGACTGCCAGTAAAAATAGGCTCCCAACTTCTCACAACAAAATACCTTACTCCGCCAGACTTGAAATTCTTCGATTAGACAACATACAACTCCGTCATCTCCGTTCCAACTTAGCTACAGTACATAAAATCATATACCAAAATGTCCTAACTGGTAGTTAGCGATGACTTCACCTTCAACCGCAACAACACACGAGCACAAAATAGATTTAAACTAAATATCAACCGCTCCATACTAGACTGCAGAAAATACGACTTCAGCCATAGAGTGATCAACGCCTAGAATGTATTCCCCGACTCTGTGGTTTCTACTCCTAACCCCAAAACCTTTAACCTTAGACTATCTACAATTGACCTCTCCCTCTTTCTAAGATGTCTGTAAGGGGCGTGCATAAGTGCACCATTGTGCCTACCACAGGGGTGGGCTACTGCCCGGATTGGGGGGGGGGAACGCAGTGGGGTAGCAAAAATGGAGCTCCACCCCCGAGCACCCAATTTGCACCGAAAGATGTTGAAAGAAAACACATAAGCCACGCCCACAACGTGGGAGTAAAAATTTGGGTAGCCATTTACTGGCCTACCATCCCTATCCTATTGTTCTATTGTCTTCTATCATTACTTTTTATCATTACTTCCCTAATGTTTTATTTGTACAAATTACCATCCTATGATTGTTCGACTAATACGTAAATAAAATAAATACATAAAAAATTCTGTTTTCAGCTGTGACAGCCTCCTGCAGCCCTCTGCCAGTGAAAACAGGGCTCCGAAGGGCCACCTGCAGCCCTCGCAAACTCTGTTTTCAGCTGCGATGGTCTCCTGCAACCCTTGGCCAGAGGTATCGCAGGCCAGTCCATCATTGTTTCCAGGATGGCTCCTTGGGCCACATCTCAGAGATCTGACACCTGGGCCTTGTGTTTGACACCCCTGCTTTACTTCATTTTCATTCCCGCCAACTGCTTCTCTTTCTTGAATCCTCCCAGGCCTTGATTTATTATTCTAAAGAATATGTTGTGGTTAGCTCTGGCCCAGCTCCTGCCCCAAGGACTGTGGATGTGGGGGAGACATCCACATGCTGCAGGCCTGTTTTGCCCCCGGTGGAATCTGCTGATGAAGGCTCCTCTGACCAAGAAGACATGAATGACAGGGAGGAGGAGAGTGGGGGCAGACAGCTCAGAAGGAGATCAATTATCTAGCTCCTCCTTGGATTCAGAACAAGAGTTAATGATACAGCCACGCATGCGGAGAGTGATGCATAGGCAGCAACAACTGAGAGATTATTATCAAAGAAAATGAGGCCACCTGTGGTTGGGTGGGGCTGTGGTCAATAGTGAGCCTGCTATAAAGAGCAGCCTGTGGGTTTGGCCATTGTGGAGGATTATCTGATCCTTGTGTTTCGTGACTGCTTTACTGACTTTGACTTTTTGTGTGCTGATTTTTCCTCGCTTTGAAACTAAACCAGATCAAAGTGTGTTTTACTTTGTGAAAGAAGGACTGTGAATTGCCTCACAGCTGCAAGCTAAGTATCACAGAACTGATTAGATTAGATTAGATTAGATTTATTGGATTTACATATGCCGCCCCTCTCCACAAACTCGGGGCGACTCACAACAATAGTAAAAACAATACATAGTAACAAATCCAATGCCCACCATTCCAATTACAATTTTAAGTTAAAAAATTCATAAAACAATCCCAATATATCCCAGTCAATCGATCAAACGTCAAAACAACATGGGCACGGGGGAGATGTTTTAGTTCCCCCATGCCTGAGGGCAGAGGTGGGTTTTAAGGAGTTTACGAAAGGCAGGGAGGGTGGGGGCAATCCTAATCTCAGGGGAGAGCTGGTTCCAGAGGGTCGGAGCCACCACAGAGAAGGCTCTTCCCCTGGGTCCCACCAGACGACATTGTTTAGTCGACGGGACCCAAAGAAGGCCGACTCTGTGGGACTTAACCAGTCACTGGGATTCGTGCGGCAGAAGGCGGTCTCGTAGATATTCTGGTCCGGTGCCATAAAGGGCTTTATAGGTCATAACCAACACTTTGAATTGTGACCGAAAACTGATCGGCAACCAATGCAGACTGCGGAATGTTGGAGTAATATGGGCATACTTAGAGAAGCCCATTATTGCTCTCGCAGCTGCATTCTGCACGATCTGAAGTTTCCGAACACTTTTCAAAGGTAGCCCCATGTAGAGAGCGTTACAGTAGTCGAGCCTCGAGGTGATGAGGGCATGAGTGACTGTGAGTAATGACTCCCGGTCCAAAGGGACTTGTACAAATTACCAGTTTGTTTGGAGACCAGTGCTCTTTGCTACACCAAAAGAGGGCTTAGTTTAAGTGAATTTTCATTATAAAGAACATTGTTTTGAATTTTCAAACGTGTGTGTGTGTCTGAAATTTGTACCTGTGAATTTTGGGGAGGATTCTACCAGAGAGCCCGACAGAACAGAATAGAGTTTGGAACCTGCGATTTTACGTCATTATAGCTTTCGCTGTAAACAGGGTTATGGCAAAAAAGCATTGTTGGCAAGCCCGGTGGAGATCCGTTTCTGATTTTAAAAGCAAGGAAACACGGAGTTCACTAGATAAAGCATCGCTGGTTGGTGATAAAATCAGGGGTAGAACGCACTGAGAAAGCTGTAGAGAAATCAAAGGCTGTTTAGCCAGCTTCTTCCCACGTTGGGAACAGGCTTGGACTTATCTGCAAAGAACATTTAAGTCCCTCTCACCATTTCTAGCTTTTTTTCCCTGTTTCTTTTCAGGGCTAAAGAAAAATAAATTCTTAAGGCAGGCGTGGGAGACGTCAGGTAGACCTTGGTACAATATGGGAGAGATCGGAAGTAGAGCAATGACATTTCTGACCCACCATCCTATTGTAGCAGATACCTTTGGCGCAGGGTGAAATTTTATTATTTATTTATTTATTTTATGTTGTGATTCAGCCTGAGGCTGCTCAGGGACCAGCTGTGTCTCTGCTGGCTCCATACCCGGAGGAGGATGACAGCGCAGAGGAGGGGGCTGAACAGTCGGACGGGGGAGAGGAAAATGAGGAATGGGACGAAGGAGAACAGCATGAGAGTCCCGGGGGGGGGGGGGGGAGCTCTCCCCAGCCAGTAGCTTGGAGTCATTAGGGGATGACGCACAAGCTGTCATTGACATGAGACAGCGACGTGCAGAGCAACGAAAGGAGCAGTTAAAGAGATATTTTCACCATTGAATTAGGAACAGCTGGGTTTGGGTGTGGTCCTCATCAGCAGGGTTTAAAAGGCAGGCAAGGCCTTGAAGCCATGTGGAGTGTTATCAGCTTGGCGTGGCGTTATCCTGTCTTGTTTCTCGGCGTCTCTGTTCCTGGCTTGTGGCCCAGCAGCTTTGGAAGATCCGTGGGAGGTGTAGGTCTGCTATCTCCAGCCTTGGCTTGGCAGCAAGAATTCTGTATTGCTGCATGGACTTTTGGCCTTCGTGAATATAACTGAAGATACAGCATTTTCCTGTTTGTAAGGACATTTTCTGTTACCTGTGTTTTTCTTGAATTTTATAAAACTGCCTTTGCCTTTTACCAGTGTGTCTGGCTTCTCTTTTTGGGTTGGTATTGGCTTCTGGAGTGACCCAGACAGAACAGGCGCGGGGTGAAATTTTATTTATTTATTTATTTATTTATTTTATTTATTAGATTTGTATGCCGCCCCTTTCCGTAGACTCGGGGCAGCTCACAACACAATAAAAACAGTTTATAACAAATCTAATAATTTACAATATAAAATATTTTTAAAAAACCCATTATTAAACAGACATACACACAAGCATACCATACATAAATTGTATAGGCCCGGGGGAGATATCTCAGTTCCCCCATGCCTGACGACAAAGGTGGGTTTTAAGGAGTTTGCGAAAGGCGAGGAGGGTAGGGACAGTTCTAATCTCTGGGGGGAGCTGGTTCCAGAGAGTCGGGGCCGCCACAGAGAAGGCTCTTCCCCTGGGGCCTGCCAACCGACATTGTTTAGTTGACGGGACCTGGAGAAGGCCGACTCTGTGGGACCTAATCGGTCGCTGGGATTCGTGCTGCAGAAGGCGGTCTCGGAGATATTCTGGTCCGATGCCATGAAGGGCTTTAAAGATCATAACCAACACTTTGAATTGTGACCGGAAATTGATCGGCAGCCAATGCAGACTGCGGAGTGTTGGTGTGACATGGGCATACCTAGGGAAGCCCATGACTGCTCTCGCAGCTGCATTCTGCACGATCTGAAGTTTCCGAACATGCTACCAGTTCAACCTAGATCGGGCATACCCATAGTGGTGGTTGTTGATGGTTTGGAGAATCGGTAGCGGCGGCAACATTAGGCTCCGCCCACCACCCACGCTTTTTTCCTCTTTCCTCCTTCCTGGCTTTGGAAATACAGTGATACCTTGTCTTACGAACTTAATTGGTTCCAGGATGAGGTTCGTAAGGTGAAACGTTCGTAAGACGAAACAATGTTTCCCATAAGAATCAATGAAAAAGTGATTAATGCGTGCAAGCCCAAAATTCACCCCTTTTGCCAGCTGAAGTGCCCGTTTTTGCGCTGCTGGGATTCCCCTGAAGTTCCCCTCCATGGGAAACCCCACCTCCAGACTTCCATGTTTTTGCGATGCTGCAGGGGAATCCCAGCAACGCAAAAATGGGCGCCTCACTGGGCCTAGAAAGCCTAGAACTAAGACGCCTTAAACAAGATCTAAGTATTGCCCACAAGATCTTATGCTGCAACGTCCTGCCTATCGGCGACTACTTCAGCTTCAACCACAACAACACAAGAGCACACAACAGATTTAAACTTAATATTAACCGCTCCAAACTTGACTGTAAAAAATATGACCTACCTACCTAACAACCAACCAACCAACCAACCTACCAACCTACCAACCTACCTACCAACCTACCAACCTTCCTTCCTTCCTTCCTACCCACCAACCAACCAACCAACCTACCTACCAACCTACCAACCTTCCTTCCTTCCTTCCTTCCTTCCTACCTACCTACCTAACAACCAACCAACCTACCAACCTACCAACCTACCAACCTACCAACCTACCAACCTACCAACCTACCTACCAACCTTCCTTCCTACCTACCTACCTACCTACCTAACAACCAACCAACTAACCAACCTACCAACCTACCAACCTACCAACCTACCAACCTACCAACCTACCAACCTACCAACCTACCAACCTACCAACCTACCAACCTACCAACCTACCAACCTACCAACCTACCAACCTACCAACCTACCAACCTTCCTACCTAACAACCTACCTACCTAACAACCAACCAACCAACCAACTAACCAACCAACCAACCTACCTACCAACCTACCAACCTTCCTTCCTTCCTTCCTTCCTTCCTTCCTTCCTTCCTTCCTTCCTTCCTTCCTTCCTTCCTTCCTTCCTACCTACCTAACAACCAACCAACCAACCAACCAACCAACCAACCTACCAACCTACCAACCTACCAACCTACCAACCTACCAACCTACCAACCTACCAACCTACCAACCTACCAACCTACCAACCTACCAACCTACCAACCTACCAACCTACCAACCTTCCTACCTACCTACCTAACAACCAACCAACCAACCAACCAACTAACCAACCAACTAATCAACCTACCAACCTACCAACCTACCAACCTACCAACCTACCAACCTACCAACCTACCAACCTACCAACCTACCAACCTACCAACCTACCAACCTACCAACCTACCAACCTTCCTACCTACCTACCTACCTACCTAACAACCAACCAACCAACCAACCAACCAACCAACCAACCAACCAACCAACCAACCTACCAACCAACCTACCAACCTTCCTACCTACCTACCTACCTACCGACCGATCTACCTCCCTCCCTCCCTCTCTATCTATCTATCTATCTATCTATCTATCTATCTATCTATCTATCTATCTATCTATCTATCTATCTATCAATCATCTGTCTGTATGTCTGTCAATCAAGTATAGGATAGTAGTTTATATAAACATAACATAGAAAATAATGATAAAGGAAGACAAATAGGACAGTGGGACAGGGACGGTAGGCACAATGGTGCACTGATGCACCCCCCCTTACAAACCTCTTAGAAAAGGGGAGAGGTGGACCATCTAAGGTGTTGTGGTTAGCTCTGGCCCAGCTCCTGCCCCAAGGACTGTGGATGTGGCGGAGACATCCACATGCCGCAGGCCTGTTTTGCTCCCAGTGAAATCTGCTGATAAAGGCTCCTCTGACCAAGAAG
Source organism: Erythrolamprus reginae (assembly GCF_031021105.1). Lineage (NCBI taxonomy): Eukaryota > Metazoa > Chordata > Lepidosauria > Squamata > Dipsadidae > Erythrolamprus > Erythrolamprus reginae. The sequence continues at coordinate 8,616,193 of NC_091954.1, forward strand.
ACATGAGTGACAGGGAGGAGGAGAGTGTGGCAGACAGCTCAGAAGGAGACCAATTGTCTGTCACCTCCTGTTATATCTTTGTATACCACCAATACGTACTCGACAAAACAAATACATCAAATTTAAAAAATAAAATAAATAGCTGGATCTCACCAGCCTCTGAGAAGCAGTGAACAAACCCATGATCTCACCGACTGGTCAAGAAAGCAACTCCTGCAGGAGTAGCTCCTTTTCTGTCCCTGCCCAAAAGAACTGTCCAAGAAGTGATTAATCATGAAAAAACAAACCCCCCCTCCCGAACAAAGAGCCAGGAGTAAGGAGTGGGAGCACGTGACTCAAGCTGGGTAGATGAGGAGATGGCCCAGGAAGATTTTCATATCTTTCATATCTTTGGACATTTCAACACCTTTGGAAGTGTCCAAAGATACTTCACCAGAAGAGCCCTTCACTCCTCCACTCAAAATAGAATACCCTACGAGACTAGACTTTCAAGCCTGGGCCTAGAAAGTTTAGAACTAAGACACCTTAAACAAGAGCTAAGTATTGCCCACAAGATCATATGCTGCAACGTCCTGTCTGTCGGCGACTACTTCAGCTTCAACCACAACAACACAAGAGCACACAACAGATTTAAACTTAATATTAACCGCTCCAAACTTGACTGTAAAAAATATGACTTCAGTAACCGAGTTGTCGAAGAGTGGAACTCATTACCGGACTCCATAGTGTCATCCCCAAACCCCCAACACTTTACCCTTAGATTATCTACGGTTGACCTATCCAGATTCCTAAGAGGTCAGTAAGGGGCGAGTACAAGTGCACTAGAGTGCCTTCCGTCCCCTGACCTATTGCTCTCCTATATCTCCTATACCTTTCTTCCATTCCTATATCTCTTCTTCTATTGTTTCATTGATATGTTCTATTACTATATCTTCTTTTCTATTCTTTCATAGATATATTTTACTATGAGTATCTCCTCTATAACCTTCACACTCGTCATCTTCAGGCTGGTGCTTCTGTCCTTGTTCTAGGGTGAACACAGTGAGACCTGAGCTGCCTTCCTTCTATAAATACTAGTGGCTGGGTGTGGTTTGATGGCTCAGCAATTGCCTGCTGAGTAGAAACTTCCTGGTGAGTCAGTGGGGTAACACCTGGGGTCATTGATGTAACTGAGGTATGCTGATTAGTTAATGATTGTGGATTAGGGGTGATATCCTGAGTAGTTGGAGCTTGCAGGCTACTTGGTTGTTTTGCAATGTATGTTCTGAGTCTGGTTTCAGTTTCTATGGCTGGGATACGTTTGTTAATGAGGGCTGGTTTCCAGATGTCTGGTAGGCGGGAGGTTTCATCCCACTTGTTCATATTTTGGGGATGTTTTTCTATCTCGATGGCTTCCATGATTATTCTTTTGCTGTAGTGTTCTGTTTTGGAAATTAATTTAGTACTGTCAAAATCATTTTCATGTCCTGTAGTTTTGAAGTGTTGGAAAAGGGAGGAGGTTTTTTCTTTTTTCCTTAATGCATAAAATTCTCCGCAAACACAACATCAGGACAGCCTTTGGTACAGATAAAAAAATAGCCAACATCCTAAGAAATCCGAAAGACAATATCCAGCTAGAAAACCAGGGAGTTTATCAAATACCGTGTAAAATCTGCCCAGCCACATATATTGGACAAATTAACAGGAGAGTGAATGCACGTGTTGCAGAACATAAGAATGCATTAAGGAAAAAAGAAAAAACCTCCTCCCTTTTCCAACACTTCAAAAGTGCTGTAAGCTTCGTGCTGCTGTAGATATAGATATATATATGTAGATATATATATACCCACTAAAACTCTCATTGTGTATTGGACAAAATAAATAAATAAAAATAAAATAAATAAATAAGGCCTGTAAGCTGTAGCCTGACCTTATTTTTTTTTGCCTTCAGTTTGGAATCAAATTAAGGACATTGTTCTGTCTCAGTTACTTAGCCCCCGAATCTATGTCCTAGCTGCTTTCCAAGGATGGACGTTTAATGTTCTTGGGCCTCTCCAGTTCCATCTTTAAAAAGAAACAGATTTATTTTCTTACTTTTTAGTGTGGGAGATCAGGCAGAAGAATAAAGATAAGACTGGGCAGGGAATGTAAATTAGATCATCAACTGGCCATATTAGGGGTTTTGTTTTCAACTAACAAGAGTTAAGTAGGAATCGGAGACAATTTTCATAGCGTGCTTTTTAAAAGTTCTATTATTAATGGTCAGAAGTTATACATAATTGAAAACTTTTGCGGGTCCCAAGGCAATTGTTTAAATGTTTGAATTTTATGGCAAATCCTGGTCAGCCCCACTGAATATGTTAAACATGGAGCAATTTCTTCTGACGGTATCTGCTCGAGGGCTGCCTTTTCCCAAATACGTCTTCAAACTTCCTATTTGGAAAGTTTGTCAAATAGTTAATTATTATTATTTCTTTACCAGATCAGTTGGATTTAGTGTGTTCGTCTTTGTCTCAGAAGTCGCATCCAGGATCAAAACTCGAATTTACAGTGTGTGTTTGTTTGTGTGTGTACCTGTGTGTGCGTTTTGTGTGTGAAGCCCGAAGCGCAGTGGTGAATTGCTGCCGTTTTGGACCAGTTCTTTAGAACCAGTAGCAGAAATTCGCCACCCCTCACCAAACCAGTAAGTCATGACCGGTGGTCCACACTCCAAAATTGGTCCTCTGGTTGCTCCAGATTGAAAAAAAAAATCTTCTGTGCATAACAAAGACTTCTGCGCATGCGCAGAGGTTCATTTTTGGAAAGGGACACACACACAAACTGTGCACTTCTGTCGTGATGCAAACCAGCAGGGGTAGTACCACACAAATCCCAGCGACTAGTTAGGTCCCACAGAGTTGGTCTTCTCCGGGTCCCGTCGACTAAACAATGTCGTCTGGCGGGACCCAGAGGAAGAGCCTTCTCTGTGGTGGCCCCGACCCTCTGGAACCAGCTCTCCCCAGAGATTAGAACTGCCCCCACCCTCCTTGCCTTTCGTAAACTCCTTAAAACCCACCTCTGCCGTCAGGCATGGGGGAATTGAGTCATCTCCCCCAGGCCTATATAGTTTATGCATGGTATGTTAGTGTGTATGTCTTGTTTTTTAAATAAGGGGTTTTTAGTTACTTTTAAATATTAGATTTGTCGTACATTGTTTTTTTTATTGCTGTGAGCCGCCCCGAATCTACGGAGAGGGGCGGCATACAAATCTAATAAATAATAATAATAATAATAATAATAATAATAATAATAATAATAATAATAATAATGTATGGATCATCGACATCGCAATCCCAGGGGACAGCAGAATTGAGGAGAAGCAGCTAGAGAAATTAGTGAAATACGAAGACCTAAAAACGACTCTGCAACGACTCTGGCATAAGCCAGTGAAAGTGGTCCCAGTGGTACTTGGCACGCTGGGCGCAGTGCCAAAGGATCTCAGGGGACATTTGAAAACCATCGGAATTGACAAAATCTCCATCTGTCAATTGCAAAGGCCGCTTTACTGGGATCGGCAAACATAATTCGCCGCTACATCACGCAGTCCTAGGTGCTCGGGAAGCGCCTGACTGGTGATAAAATACGAAATCCAGCATAGTGACCTCGTTTGCTGTGTTGTATTGACATAATAATAATAATAATAATAATAATAATAATAATAATAATAATAATAATAATATTGTTCGGAGTATAAGATGCACCTTTCGCCGCCCTAAAAGAGGCTCAAAATTCGGGTGCATCTTATACTCCGAATGTAGCACCTTTTTTTGAAGCTTTCGCCCCCAGTCCAAACGAAGTGCTAACAACCTTCCTGGCTTGTAGTCAAGATGGAGATTAAGTGGAAAACAGGGAGTGTAGAAGAAACATCATTCTTTCCCGTGTGTAAGTTTCATTGCATTCAATAAATAATTGTTGAAGGTAAAAAAATGTGGTGCATTACTCTCTGGGCGACCTTCGTGAAAATACAAAAGAGAACTTCATGAAAAGAGAAGGATTTAGGGACAGTGATTTAGGGGTAGGGTTGATATTCCTTGAGGCGTCTGTAATATGGCAAATGATTTAGCATTACTAGATAAGTGGTCGGAGCAATGGAAACTGCAGTTTAATGTTTCCAAATGTACTCAATCTGAATATTGTATTGGCAGTTCTGTGTTAGCAAAAACTTCAGAAGGGAAGGATTTAGGGGTAGTGATTTCTGACAGTCTCAAAATGGGTGAACAGTGCAGTCAGGCAGTAGGGAAAGTGAGTAGAATGCTTGGCTGCATAGCTAGAGGTATAACAAGCAGGAAGAGGGAGATTGTGATCCCGCTGTATAGAATGCTGGTGAGACCCCATTTGGAATACTGTGTTCAGTTCTGGGGACCTCACCTACAAAAAGATATGGATAAAATTGAACGGGTCCAAAGACGCGCTACAAAAATGGTGGAAGGAAACATAAAACGTATCAGGAAAGACTTCATGAACTCAATCTGTCTAGTCTGGAGGACAGAAGGGAAAGGGGGGAACATGATCGAAACATTTAAACATGTTAAAGGGTTAAATAAGGTTCAGGAGGGAAGTGTTTTCAATAGGAAAATGAACACAAGAACAAGGGGGCACAAACTGAGGTTAGTTGGGGGAAAGATCAAAAGCAACGTGAGGAAATATTACTTGACTGAAAGAGTAGTAGATACTCGGAACAAACTTCTGGCATACGTGGTTGGTAAATCCACAGTGACTGAATTTAAACATGCCTGGGATAAACATATATCCATCCTAGGATAAAATAGAGGAAACAGTACAAGGGCAGACTAGATGGACCATGAGGTCTTTTTCTGCCATCAATCTTCTATGTTTCTATGAGAAAAACCCAGATACAGTCAAGGTCAATGGTGCGTCGCGGAAAGCGTTAACGTGGAGAAAAGCTACCGAGTCCTAAATCGAGAGTCTGCCCCCTGTTCCGTCGAGGTCTCCCAGGGCTGCCGTCTGCTGCGGGGACGAGGCCGAAAGGTGAGATGGCCCCAGCCAATGGGAGAGAAGAGCCTTAATCTCTTCTTACACATGCATGAAGGAAGCCCAATCCAGTATGTAAATCCTGTGCATCTTCAGTAACAGGCCCTCTATGTATGCCACCGTATGTATTTTAATTCTATTCTCTAAAAAGGTCAGGCGATGCAAAGGAAAAACAGGCAACCCTATATGTTTCCTTCTGGAGCTTTGGGGCCACAGAAAGGAGGGGGGGAAATCCTTCTCCAGAGAAAGAGAGAGGTACGGTGGTACCTCTACTTACGAACTTAATTCGTTCCGTGACCAGGTTCTTAAGTAGAAAGGTTTGTAAGAAGAAGCAATTTTTTCCCATAGGAATCGATGTAAAAGCAAATCATGCATGCGATTGGGGAAACCACAGGGAGGGTGGAGGCCCTGTTTCCCCCCAGGAGATTCCTAGAGAGGCCCCATGGAAGCTTCTCCCTGCCTTTTCTGGCCCTGTTTCCTCCCAGGAGATTCCTAGGGAGGCCCCACGGAGGCTTCTCCTTGCCTTTTCCGGTTACAGTTTCGCAGGCTTGGGTTTCCCTCTCTCACTCATTCAATCTTGCTCTCTCCCCATCTGTCTTTCTCTCCCTCACCCTCTCATTTCCTCCCCTCCTTCTCTCTTTCTCTCCTTCCATCTCTCCTTCTCCCTCCCTCTCTCACTCATTCACTCTTCCTCTCTCTTCCTCTCTCTTTCTCTCTCCTCCCCCTCTCATTCTCTCTCTCCCTCCCTCTCTCTTTCTCTTTCTCTCCTTCTCCCTCCTGCTCTCTCTCATTCTCTCTTCCTCTCTCCCCATCTCTCTTTCTCTCTCCTCCTCCTCTCATTCTCTCCCTTCCCCTCTCTTTCTCTTTCTCTCCTTCTCCCTCCTGCTCTCTCTCGTTCTCTCTTCCTCTCTCCCCATCTCTCTTTCTCTCCCCTCACCCTCTCATTCCCTCCCTCTCTCTTTCTCTCCTTCTATCTCTCCTTCTCCCTCCCTCTCTCACTCATTCTCTCTTCCTCTCTCCCAATCTCTCTTTCCCTCCCCTCACTCTCTCGTTCTCTCCCTCCCTCTCCCTTTCTCTTTCTTTCCTTCTCCCTCCCTCTCCCCATCTCTCTTCCTCTCTCCCCATCTGTCTCTCTCACCTCACCCTCTCATTCTCTCCCTCCCTCTCCCTTTCTCTTTCTCTCCTTCTGTCTCTCCTTCTGCCTCCCGCTCTCTCTCATTCTCTCTTCCTCTCTCCCCACCTCTCTTTCTCTCCCCTCACCCTCTCATTCCCTCCCCCTCCCTCTTTCTCTCTTTCTGTCTCTCTCTCTCACTCATTCACTCTTCCTCTCTCCCCACCTCTCTTTCTCTCCCCTCACCCTCTCATTCCCTCCCTCCCTCTCTCTTTCTCTCCTTCTGTCTCTCATTCTCCCTCCCTCTCTCACTCATTCTCTCTTCCTCTCTCCCAATCTCTCTTTCCCTCCCCTCACCCTCTCATTCTCTCCCTCCCTCTCTTTCTCTTTCTCTCCTTCTCCCTCCCTCTCCCACTCATTCTCTCCTCCTCTCTCCCCATCTGTCTCTCTCACCTCACCCTCTCATTCTCTCCCTCCCTCTCCCTTTCTCTTTCTCTCCTTCTGTCTCCCCTTCTCCCTCCCGCTCTCTCTCATTCATTCTTCCTCTCTTCCCATCTCTCTCTCTCTCTTTCTCTCATTTTTCTCTCTCCCCCCCCTCTCCTTCCCTCTCTCCCCCTTTGGTAAAGCTGGAGACATAATTCTTCCTCCAGAGTAAATAGAGGGGAATGAAATCTACTGGATTTATTGAAATCACACAGTGCCCATTATTTCAGGACCTGCTGCAAATGTTTCAAATAGAATATGAAGAAAAATTATTCCAGATGATTATTGATGGGTTAATCAAGTTAACCACGTCCACTTTCTTGCCCCATTAATGTGGACAGTGTTTCACAATCATCAAGCAAAAAGCCAAATGTTAATGGTTCAGGTAATCAGTTCCTTAATGAATCCACGTGCAACTTCAAAATAATATATGGCTTCCATAATCACTGAAGGGGACAGTTAGCCCCACAGTCCCACCTATTTTCTCATGCACCCCTTCCAAAAAAATTAAAAAAAAAGCTTTCTGGTTTGAATGAATTCCTGTTTTAACTTTTCCCCTGAAAGGATGGAAAATAAGGAAACGGAAATGAAAAAGACGATTCATTTTAACCTAAACATTTTCAGTTTCATTTAAAGTTTGTGGTTACCTACCTACCTACCTACCTGCCTGCCTACCTACCGATTGACCGATCGATCGACTGACCTACCTACCTACCTACCTACCTACCTACCTACCCACGAACCAACCAACCTACCAACCTACCAACCTTCCTTCCTTCCTTCCTTCCTTCCTTCCTTCCTTCCTTCCTACCTACCTACC